>NW_003852404.1:12833126-12844772 GCF_000181295.1 Otolemur garnettii | reverse complement strand
AAAATCTAAAGGCTTATTTTCTAAAGCTTGTTTTATCTGACTAGTAATCCTTTCTAATGTAAATTTGAACTCCCCCACTAGACATAAAGAGATAGCTTGGTTCATACAGGGCCTCCCTCTGATAAAAATTGTGAAACATGCAAAATACATAAAACGATGTATCAGAGAGCAGCAGTGGACACAGCTAGAATGGAGTGACAGGTAGAATGGGGTGGTACCTGGCAATTTCTGCCAAGTTTTTACATCACAAGTTTTCTAACCAGTGAGTTCTGTGAGATGTGGTAGTGGAGAGTGATGGCTCACATCCTTTGACAGTCTCCCCAGAGAAAGATAAATATAGTTGTTCTGAGATATTTAGGCCAGTAGAAATTGAAGGATCTTTAAATGGAAGGAACTGCAGAGACAGGAGCATTGAGTTTGTCCACCTCTTCCTTGAGGCAGATGCCCGTTCCTGAACTCCTCAAGAGCGTCTGAGACACTAAGAAGAAAACAACAGAAAAGAAGCTAAAAATCTAAGCTGAGCAGTCAGCAGGGCTTTGGTATTGAAAAAATAAGCAAAAAGGCAGAGCTTAAATTTTATCTAGAAATAATGAAACTTGTTATATGCATCATTTTTCCATGTAAGACTCCTTAGATACTGTTTCCAGGGAACAGGAATGGGAACAAAGCAAAGATGAATAACCCATGGGAAGCCTGATGTGTACCCTGGAAACCTGCCAGGCCCTGATTGGATCAAGACAGTTTTCCCGTTGTCTACTACAACATTTTTTTTTCTCATTTTTTTTTCAGTTTTTGGCTGGGGCCAACCTTGAACCTGCCACCTCCGGTATATGGGGCCAACGTCCTACTCCCTGAGCCTACTACAACATTCTTTATCTAAATCTGTATCTATACACCCACAACTATATCAACAATAAGTCTATACCTATCTATCTACCTGTCTATCTAGTTTCTAATATAAGAGATATACTACTTGGAAGACTGATTAGTAAAGATCAAGGCCTGCGGCTTCACCATCATAGTCTTTTGAACATGTAAGAATAACATGAGAGCAATATTTCTGAGAAAAGAGAAGACCTCACATTTTCATTATTAAATAGTTATAAATAACTTGAGAACAAATAATTACAAGTCACTTGAAAGCTCTTTGAGGATAGGAAGATCCATATGAATGATAATTCATTATGTTGGTATTTGATCTAATTTTATTTCTTTTTAATAATTTTAATAGTTGCCTATTATGTTGTTTGATGTGGTTTTTGATAATTTTTCTAGCTCTTTATAAATTTTATAATTGAAAGTTGATTTCTTGTAATCCTTGATAATTTAAATGAAAAAGGGGACTTACATAAAATGTTTCGACAGATATATGTTTGAGGCATATTACAGAGTCAGCTATGAACAAATGTATACCCATTTTTTCAAAATGAACATTTATCAACTGGTGAACACATTGAACTTTATGTTATCAATATTTTTATACCCTAAACACTGATGTTTTAGCTTTATTAAACAAACGTTTGTCAATTATAAATCAAGGATCAATTCTCAGTATTTTCAACAACTTAAGTAGAAAGAAGGGAATGAAAATGGAAGTCAAACTTCTAGAACACTCTGCCTTCATGGCTTACCTACATATATACGTGTATTATCTAATCTGGACTTGGAAGAGTAATACATCTCACAAATAGTAGATTTCTTTTTCTCCAAGGGTTCTAAAAAATAGCAGATTTACTTAAGAAAGAAAGTTGACAAGTCTCATTAATCTTTGATAAAATTACATAATTCAAGCTTCCCTGATTATGCATCAGCCACTCAATTCCAGGCCCATTTATAAAGACTACCAACAAATAAATGTATGTCTTTTTTGTTTTATGCGTATTTTTTATATTTAATTAAATAATTGAATGCTTATAATCATCACTGAAATCATTTTAGAGAAGCTGTACAGACTTTTCTAGCATGACTGCTAATATAAATATATGCTCTTAATTTTATGTATGTTGAAATTTGTTTTTCTCTAAGAATTGCTGCTAACCTGTGTTATTTAATGCAATTATAACTGAAATAGAATAGCACATCTGTTTATTTCTTTGAAATGTACATTTAGAAGGCTTTCACATACAAGGTAACTGATCCTTGATATTTACATACTTAAAATACCCATCAATCTGAGAAAGTGCAGATTTGTTATATTTTATGTTTTATAATTTGAAGTCATTACCCACATCTTCCAATATAACATTTTTCCCCACCTTGGAAAGTTTATTTTAAAAGAAATATAAGAAGGATAATGTGAAGGTGGGGAGGATTAGGAAATTGTTGTGGGAATATACACATATTTTTTAATTATTATGAGTACACAATAGTTGTATATATTGATGGGCTACCTGTGACACTTTGATACAGGCATATAATACATAATAATCAAATAGAAGCAATTGAAGTTTCCGCCAGCATTTATCATTTCTTCGTGTTAGGAACATTCCACCTTCACACCTTTAATTATTTTAAAATATACGATAACATGTTATTGACTGCAGTCACCCATTGTACTGCCTGTTAGATCTTATTCCTTCTAGCAGCCCTCCCAGCTGCTATAAATTCCTACAATTTCTACCTTTTAGTGAAATTAGTGTTGGCCCTGGTTATCCTCTTCTTTATCCCATCAGTACCCTGTTTCTAACTTCATGATCCTTTCCCATGTCAATGAACTCAGTTGAAGGGGCTTGGAATCACCGGAAGTGGGAGTCTTGGAAACAAAAATGAAGAGGCTTGACAGAGAGTCTGTGTCTGGGGGAATGAGGAGCCCTCCTGAGCTAATCTAGAAAAAATAGTTAAAATTACTTGTCAGACATCAGCACTGACAAAAGGGGGACATGGAAAGTGCCAGACAAGTGTCTACAATTTGCTTTGCAAAATCTCAGACCTTAAGCACGATCTCTGCCTCTAGCATCAAGAGACCTCCAGAATCTAGAGAGTCTTCACCGTACCCATTACCAACCTGGTATTGCCACACCTCACATGTACATTCTCCCATTCTCCCTCGCAGGCCAGTTTCTGATCTTCTGCACGTGCACAACTCGCAGGCCATTCTCATGATGCTCTCAGTCTCTCGAGCAGGAAGCTGCGAGTCTTACGCCAAAGATCGGGGCTCAGTTTCCCTCACACTCAGCCGCACTGGTCTCTTCTACTGGCATCACTTTGCACATGATAGAGCTTGAAAGCAGAAAATTAAGGTCATGTCTCTGTTGGAACCTGAATAGGAGACACGCACCCTGTGGCACCCTAGAGTAAAATTTCTTTCTTTTTTATTAAATCATAGCTGTATACATTAATGCAATCATGGGGTACAGTGTGGTGTTTTCATATACATTTTTAAATACTCTTATCAAACTGGTTAACGTAGCCTTCATATCATTTTCTTAATTATTGAGTTAAGACATTCATACTCTGCTTTTAGAAAGATTCACTTGTACCCTTGTAGGATAAACCATAGAAGTGAGCCCTCCAATATAGCTTTCATAGGAATGTTATAACTTAATTATAGGCTTAGAATATGAGGATGAGGGAGTAAAATTTCTTGTTTTAGGTCTTCACAACGCACTCAGGGTTCTAGTAATGTAACGATGTTTAACTTTAAGAGGCTGAAGAAAAACAACTGACTACAGATTATATTTAATGGAAAACTCAATAACTGAGGAAATACTGCCATTTTCCCTAAATATGAAAAAGGAGTGGGTTTTGGTCATAAAAATATGGTAGCTTTTCAATTTTTTTATAAAGACCTTATAATAATTTTTCTACTTTTAAAATATTATTCACTTTATGTTAATTGATATCAGTATTTTCAGGGAAAAAAGAAAACAAAACAATCTGAGGAAGCTCCAAGATACACTGTCTGCAATGCAAGCTGGAGACCCAGGAAAGCCAGTGGTGCAATTCAGCCTGAGTCCCGAGGCCTGAGGACCAGGAGTTCTATTGTCTGCTCATCTCCAGAAGAGGGAGTTTATCCATCCTCTTCCTTTTTAGTCTATCTGGGTTCTCAAACGATTGGATGATGTTTCCTCACTTTGGTGAGGGAAATCTTTTCTCAGTCTAGTGATTCAAATTACATCTTCACCAAACACTCTCCCAGATATGCCCAGCCAGAAATAATGTTTTCCCCCGATCCGGCCAGCCTGTCAACTTGACAAATTAACCATCATGCTAGTGTTCTATGTTGCTAGATGTGTGTATTTATGTATACACTTAGTGCATACGCCTCTACACTGATTCTGTAATTTAAAAATAGATGCTGAGAATCTGAGTTTTCCCTGAGTTTTCTGACAGATATTATCTATCTATCTATCTAGTTTGTGGTGAATAGGGTACAACAGTTTTCTTCTGTGGAATCTCTTAGAATCTTCCACCCAAACTTCTTCCATGATACTTATGTACAACTCCCCGATTAATTCTGTGTAAATCACTAGCTCCTCATACAATCAACCTGATATTTATTACCTTGCAGAATAGTTACAGATTCTTTAAATTTTAACTTAGTTTACATTTAACAACACTTGTACTTTACTAATAATTTCCAACAGCTTTTGTTTTTCCCAGTAACATAACATGTTAGTAGGGCAATTATTTTATTTAGATGGGCTAAGAAGTTGAGATCTCAGAGAGTGACGTCCTCAGGGTCAGGTACATGATAAGGACTAAAGTCACATTCTGTGATGTAGAAGGATTTTCTTTCTGTCATTACTCAGAGGCTTCTTAAAGAAGTATACTTTACTGTAAAAATAGTAACTTTCCCTTTTAGGAGACATGCTAATATACATCTTTAGATTTCAGGATAACGGTGACAATAGTTCCTTTCTTTAAGATTTGTGAAAATTTTTATATCCATTATCTCGTCATGTGCTTATCATTTCATTAACACAGCTCCTCTGACTTTTCTCATCCGGGATATGTTGGTTACATTTAGTCCCTTGGCTCAGATGGCTCTTCTTTGCAGCTACGCTGAAGATTTTCAAAATCAGTATTATCTACAAGATCTATGTCTGATTGTCCTTGAATTATTTCTTATTGTTAATTGTTTCATAGAGTCTCCACTAAATTATGCACAGATCATGACAATGCGTTTCATACAACTAAGTCACTAAATTTATATAGAATATAGTCTCTTAAATTTGAGATGAGTACTGGAAAAATGAATACAAAGGAAGATTAGAACTATTAGACATTAAGAAAGGAAATAAAATATTATTTTGAGAAGTTAACTTTGATTTAAAGAAAATCAATTAGAAACAGTTTGTTTTATGCCAGTACATTTCAGAGACTTTGAAGAAAATGTTATAAAGAATTTGATGAGTACGATGTATGATAAAATACAGCAATAACATAGTTGGAAAGAAACATTATCTTTTCTTTGTTAGAACAGCAGTACAATAACATAAAGTCACAAGAAGTGTAGGGCTTACACGATGTTTTTTTCAAGGTGAAAATTATTCTTGCTTCTAAAGTTTTTTTCTCTTTCTGATTGTGATCTTCATATAACCAAAAAGGATTTTACGCTCATTCTGTCAAATCCATAATCCATATTAAAGCGCACATTGCATTTCTAGCATAGCAGAGTCGTAATCTCACATTTATAGAGGCAATTCTAATTGCTTTCAAGCCACAAAGTGAATTTCGATAAGTATTTTCGGAACATATGATAAGAGAATAATAAAAAAAATCTTTAATCTCTGTAATTGTCTTCATATTGACCTCTCTAAAATTTTGTTCTTCAGAGAAAAAAATAAAAAAAGGTTCCCACTGACATGTTCCCCATTGCTGAAACAGAGTTAGAAGACTGTGCTTAGGTGGAGAGAAGAGAAACTCAGAAGTACAATTCTCGAGCAATTGATTTGGTCATTATTTTTCAAGCATCGGTGCACGTATTTGTGTGTTTGCGTGTGCTGCACATGTGCGTATGCACAGCTGGAGGTGTGCGGATGTGCCCTGGGTCTCAGGCTACCGGAACAGAGCACCATGGAGCAGCTGCTTAAGTGATAAACATGCCCGTCTCATAGCTCTGAGGACTGGGAACCCCACCATCAAGGTGGCCATCAGGTGGGTTCCTGGTGAGAAGTTCCTTCTTGTCTGATTTACGAATCTTTTTGCTCTGTCTCTCACCTGGCAGAGAAAGATAGAATATTCCATTGTTTTATAAGCAAATTAATTGTACCAGCCCGGAACTCCACTCTCACGACCTCATCTGTCTCAAATTGCTTCTCAAAATCTCCATCTCAAAATTAGAGTTTAGGATTTGGAGAATCACAAAACTTCAGTCCATAGCGGTGTTTCCATAAGTCTGAACATATACTCATGTACTTTCATGTGTTTCTATATAGGGCGCCATAATGTGGATACACATTTTAAGAAAGGAAAACAATTGTATTAAATTTATAACACTCAAGTCACATTTGACATCGGCAATGATGAGAGGTGCTCAACATGACTTGTGTTCTTTTGTTATCTGTAAATATTGAGCATTACAATTTTAATACAGTTTTTTCCGTTCTTAAATTGTGTTAACATTTTTGCACTCTCTGTATTTACATTCATTATTCATTTATTCACACAAACAGCTCAGATAATTTACTTAACTTACCTTAGCTAGATGTCATCCCCTAATACTCTACCAGTGCTGTCTAGTAGATAGAATTATAATACAAATACTAAATGTAGGCCACTTCAACATATTTTAAATTTTGTAGTAGTCATGCTAGAATATACAAGTGGTTAAATATTTATAAGAATTTTTTAAATTCAATATATTTAAATATGATTTCTTTTTTTAAATCACTGCCAGAAATATCAATGCCATATTTACATTATTTTTTCATACTAAGATTTGCAAATGAGTGTGTATTTTATACCTAGAGAACATCTCTTTTGAGAATAGCAATATTTCCAATGTCCAATAAACACATGTGACCAGTTGATATTATACTGGATCTCATAGTTCTAGAATGACTTAAGGAAACATTTATCCATTTCTACTCTTGTTTCTTTGACAGAATTATCTTTCTCAAAGGCTACATGCGCTGAGAAGAGCATACAGAAAAATCCACATGTTACCTTTCAGCTGCTTTTAAGTAATACGCATTTTTTTTTACTTTTTAAAATAAAAATAATATATCATGTACAGATATAGATATCTCCAAACTTGTATTTGGGCAAATGAAAAAAGATTTGTTTGGTTTTTTTTTTTATGAAAACTGTGTAAATAATTCATGTATTGTAAAACTAGATTGAAAATATTGCAGGCGCTTGATTTTGCTCAAACGATTGACACAGATCAGGTTCGAATGTATTCAGATAAGAAGAAAAGAAACTAAGAGGGAAAAAGCACAAAACTCAGGAGGCTTTAGAGCACTGAATGGCTGAATCCAGAAGCCTCAAGTGTTTGAACAAGGAGACTTTAAAGAGAGGTTTGAGCTTGAGAGACTGTGAATGCCGGGAGCTATTAGAGCTATAAAGATTGCATTCTGAAGCTGTTTATTCCTGAAAGTGAGTGGGGAAATCTTACTGCCAAAGGAAAACAGAACTGAATGAGCTTCTGGGATGTCTTGGGATTAGGGGGTTGCTTTTGACATTACTGTATTTTCTCATAGTGAAAGATGAAAATGCAAAGAAAAAATATAGAGTGTGGCTTAGAAATCTAGAAAAGAGCAGAGGGTAGGAAAATTTATTGAGAAAGGTCAAAGTCATGGGATTGAAGTAGTTTTGATGTGTCCTGAATGTGAATTGTTTTTATGAACTTTTTTTTGATTAATGAAAATATTCAACCTACAAAATTAGGATCCAACTGGTGAAAATGTGTTTCTCACAAAATTGCCTCCTTTGCATAACTCCTGGCAATGTTTGAAGTATTGATAAAGCATTTTTCAGGGTTTGGATGCTTCTATTTATATTCATGCTTTCTAACTCATGAAGATTCGTGGGTTTTGAAATTTATTTTATTATTTTATCATTCGGTACAGGGAAAGTGTCAGAAAAACCATAGGTTTATGAAAGGATGTTTCTTCTCCTTCCATTTACTTCTCCAGAAACCCATGTCCTGTTACCATCCTGTCTTAATGACATCCTTTGCTAGGGTCCGTTGCGTGTTTTAATTTGTTTTGTAATTTACCTTCTTGGGAGTATGTGTATTTTAAAATAACAAGGAAGGTGAAGACATGAATTTATTTAATGACATTTTAAACTTTTGAAGTCAGAGTCTGAAGACACTATTTTGGAGAGCTGTTGTCAGTCTCCGAATCCTACCCAAATGCAATTCCCTGCACACAGGCGGGTTCAGAATTGACCGTCTAAACTCCAGTGGAAATGGCAGCAGCAGCAGTAGGGCAGCGATGTCAATGGCAGTGCTGGGGAGGAAGAAGAGAAATTAAAAAATACATATTACCTGAACAAATCATAGTTATAATCCTTTAAAACTATACGTTTTGTTGTTCTAAGTAATTGAAGTCAGCAAGAAATTCCATAGTAGTGTCTTCCAGGGAATGCCAATTGTTATCCCTACTGTCACCCCAAGAATTAATAAACATAATTCAGCCCCAAGGAAATTGGATTATATTCTGTATTGTGAACTTTTTTTTGAATACTACATCAAGAAGCAATTATTTTTAATTATTTTCATTCTTTGTAATTCATATACTTTTGAAAAGTACATTGTTTACTACATGTATGTTTTTTCTGCATGTGGCCGGGTGGGCTTTGTGTCCTCATCTCCCTTTACTCTTCTGAATGAAGACACCTGTGTCGTATCTGACTCACTGACACCGAAGGGGACAGAGTTGGTGGAAAGAGTTAGACAATCAATAAAATGTAGACCTAAGAGGTCTTAACAAAGAACTGAACACCTTAGGATATTGCTTTTATACATCTCCAAAAAGTAGCTAAGACAATTTTTTCCCTACTAATGCTTTCAATTGTATGCGCTATCAGGTATTCTATAGTTAATCACAGTTTTGATGACTGTTTACTTGGCACATTTTAAAGCAATCTGTTCCTCTGCCTTCTACCCCAAAGAAGGCTAAGTCTAATTGATAAACCTATAATTAGGAATCTAGAGCTCTGGGAGACCAAAGTGGGTGGATTGCTTGAGCTCAAGTGTTCCAGGCCAACCAACCTGAGTAAGAGTGGGACCCCGTCTCTAAAAATATCCAGACATTGTAGTGGGCTCTTGTGGTCCCAGCTACTCAGAGGCTGAGGAAAGAGGATCACTTGTGCCCAAGAATTTAAGGTTGTGAGCTATGATGCCACGGCACTCTACCGAAGATGACAAAGTGAGACTCCACCAAAACAAACAAACAAACAAAAATACTCACGCACACACACAAAATCTATATAATTAGGAACATAGATCTTGTTTTAATAATGTTATAACTATTTCATAAATAAATTCTGTGTGTGCTTTAATTTATTCACCCATATAATACATACTAATCTTCAGAAATGCAATCTCCAGGGAAAAAATAAAAAAGATAAAATAAGAGCTAAATAACTAACAGTGCTAAAAAATGATAATGCCAACTCAAAAGTAAATAAACAACAGCCAATTTTCTTGATTACTAGGGAACAATAGTGAATATAGTGTTGTATAATTTGGCAAGTGTGGAAATGTACATGTTAATGTATCCAAGTATGTAGTATGTAAAAATGTACATATTAAATCTTTAAGTTATGTTTGCTACCTTGGTAGCAGTTATGTAAGAGAGAAAAGCTGGCAGAAATCCAGTAAATGTCAGTCATTAATGGCGATGCATTTATACAAAGGATCCAAGGAAGAAGACTCTCTGAAAGTCAGTTATCAATGGCTTGTCTATAGAATAAAGAAAAAGGATCCAGGCTGGGCACCGTGGCTTATGTCTGTAATCCCTCCACTCTGGGAGGCCAAGGCAGGTGGGTTTCCTGAAGTCAGGAGTTTGAGACAAGCCTGAGCAAGAGGAACACCCTGTCTCTGCTAGAAGTGAAAAACTGGGGAAATAAGATCACTGGAGCCCAGGAATTTGAGGTTGCTGTGAGCTATGACACCAAAGTGCTCTACCAAGGGCAACAAAGGGAACAAAATAGAAATAAATTAATTAATTAAATTAAATTAAAATAAAACATAATTAATCTACATTATTATTACATTACATACATTTTATCACTTCTTGGTTAGAATAATGCTTGTTAACTTTTTTTTTGATAAGTCAAATTTGACAATATTTATTGTCCTTTTTTACGTGTTGCCAGATTTGCTCTTCTAATATTTTGTTCAAGATTTTGAAAATTATCTTTTATTTTATTTTTTTTTTAATTTCAGATTACAAGGCATACCTGTTTTTGTTACATGATTTGTTTTTACAAAGGATAATTTTAACTCTTCATATCAAAGTTATGACCCCCAAAACAAATCAAGTCAAAAATGGCCAATCTGTGGTCAAATCTCATCAAGGTACTTATAATCTGAAAATGAATACTAATTATATATCTATTTGATTTACCACATTATAAGTTAAATTCTACCAACATGGTGAATGACTATTTGCTAAAGATTTGGATGTAAAAATAAAAAAAAAAACAAAACAATATAGGCCATGATATGCTTCTCCATGCAATAAACATATCTTTCATGAAAATTTACTTTGCATTCTGAATACTTTATATATACAGAATTCATTAATTTTAAAATTTTACAAGTAATATGAGTCTAGTAGTGAGTTCTTACAACATTGGTCTTATATCTGAACTCATTGTAGTGATCTTTGCTTTTTTTTCATTAACATTGTGCCATGTAGAGGATTGTAAGTTTTCCAACTTAATTGTTTGGAAAAATGTCCAATTATAAAATCAATCAAAGCTGTCAAATAAAGGAAATCTTTAACTGACAATTACTACTACCTCCCAAGGTAATTGGATTCTTTACCTCTGAGAGCTGTAATTCAACTCTTCATGTAGAGAATGTGGAGGGGAAAGGAGCTGAGGAGAAGTTGACCTTGACCTCCCGCTGTGGGCCAAGGACTGTGTCATCTGGTGTGCACCTTCTTGTAATGTTTCTTAGAGTTAATTAATAATAATTTGTTGTAATTCATGATACCAGTCTTTTAAAAATGAAAGTCATATCCACTAATGTAAAATCATGATCTACAATAAAATAAATTTTGGTCCACAGTGATTAGGGTGGGTAGACATAGCTAGTTATTTATGCTAGTTGATAATAGAACAAAAATAATGATAGTAAAAATTAAAGGAATGATTAAATGTTAAAATTTACTAGTTTCATATCATTTCCATAGATCACTCATGGATATCATCTTACTTTCCCCCTTATAGTTTTGTATATTATAAACTGATTTTTTTTTCTCATTTTAAAGATAAATCACTGTGAACTGAACTCATACTGGTAATGAGTAGCACAAGGGGTTGAACCTAGGACTTTGATCTCTCCATATAGTGTTGTGTTTTTTGTACTTTAAAATACTGGAAATTGTATTGGGACTTTATTAAGATAGTCCACCTCCAGGTCCCCAAATGATGATGCTTTGGGCCACCAGGCTATGGAAAGGCATTTACCTAAGACTATGGTGAAAGTCTGCAGGAATGAAGAGGCAGTTTATTTATGTCCAT
>NW_003852404.1:12831190-12832789 GCF_000181295.1 Otolemur garnettii | reverse complement strand
CTCTTGCTGAGGCTGGTCTCAAACTCCTGAGCTCAAGCAATCCACCCAACTCAGCCTCCCAGAGTGCTTGGATTACAGGCATAAGCCACCGCGCCTGATCAAAATTTTATTTTTTTAAATAGTGATAAAAACATGTAATTTTTACCACTTTTTTTATGTATAAACAAATACATGACTTACTCTCATAGACACATGTAGGCAATATAACGTAACATTCCAAAAGTGATTTGTGGTTACTACCTTAACTATTTTTATGACTAAAGAATATACAAGTATTCCCTGGATTAAAGTCTACAGTTGCAGCTTTGAATACGAATACTAATATATTTTTAGTATTTTCTTAGAACATATTTACATGTTTTCTGTTTGAATAAAACTCAAATATTTTGACAAGCAGTCAAACCTGAATACATTTTCAATTATATCTTGAAGAATAAATGACCCAGAAGAATAAATCAAAGCAAGAGTCTAATACATGAGATTTCATTTCCTTTTCAAGTGAAAAGGAGAAGGCATAGATTTGTAGTGAGTTTAGAGGAAAGCTGAAGGTGTGGAAACCAGATAAACAGCAAGAACATATTAGTAAGTAGCTAATAAACAGTGCTAATATCATAACTCTGTACTACTTATTTTCATAAATCATATAGCACAAATACATTTTTCTTTATGCTAAAATATCTCACAGATACTTAAACAAATATCTAGATCCTCCAAAGAAAATATATAATAAATATTAGGTAAAATTTGTGGCAAATATAAAAATTTCCTTGTATTTCACCACTATTTTTCATACCTGAAAGAAAAATTTTAAACCTCCTTGTACCTGGCTTTAATCTCCATTAGCGGCAGGTGCATTGGGTCTCTTTCAGCTCTAGCAAGTTTCTTTCCCACCTTTAGCAATAGGTTGGATCTTCAGATCAATAGAGCAGGAAATAGTAAATGGAATAGCTCTGGTAGGGGTAAGTTGTCCTGTTGTGACTATTCTCTTCACACACTCCAACTATCTTTTCTTCTTAAATCGAGTGAGTGATTTTATGAATTTTAGGCAGTCGCAATTATGAATTACATTAATAAAGCACAACCTACGTACAGCTCTTTATTAATTATTTTTTCGTATATTTTCTAATTTAAATTAGCTTGCCTAATTTAGGTAATGAAATTTAGGTATGGACTAATAACTCATTAGACATTCATCAAGTGCCTACCACAGCCCCTGTGCTTGATTCTAGAGAAATCAAAGTCAAGAATTTGAATGAAAGAATGAAACCAAACTCATGTACTCACAGAGCTGAGACTTGGTTGTAGAGAGAGATATCAAGTAAGTATTCTGTAGTTACCTGAGGAACAGAATATGTAGCAATCTATGTAAGAGGATGTGTAGCAGCTTATGTAACAATGTATTTAGTGATCTATGTAACAACTTATGTAGCAACCTACATAGAAAGATATGTAGGAACCGAGGCAGCAGTTTTGAAGTGACAAAGTGGCGGTTACTGGACATTAAGGAACAGACATTGGCAATTGGAAATTGATCAGCTGTGGAACTCCAGGGAAGGGGGCAGGGCTCAGGGGAGGGGCGTATGTTCTTTTTTTTTTTTT
>NW_003852404.1:12749284-12828064 GCF_000181295.1 Otolemur garnettii | reverse complement strand
GTTTTATTGTAAACAGCAATAAAACTGTATAACACCTTCAAAAATAATATTAACGTAGAGCTTCTGAACTTGCCACAGGGCTGTCTTTATGAGAACTTAGATCAGATTCAACCAGAAAACAAATCCGTCTTTTGTTTACAACTCCGGACATATAAAGGACAGGCTTTACTAAGAAAGAATTTGGAAGTATTGCTAAAAGAATTTAATTACCCATAAAATGTTTGTTGTGTATGGATTTATATGTGTGTGTGCGTGCACGTGCCCCATCCAGGTGATTTATTTAAGAAGCATTTATATATAGCACACTAATGTTTCAGGAAGTATTCTATTTGTTGTGCTTATGTTAGATCAGTTCATCCTCTAAACAACTCTATGAGATGGGTAATTTTTGTTTTCTACTTTCCAGATGACAAAAATGATTATAAAGGAGATAAATAACTTTTAATAGCTCATCCAGATAGTAAAAGGAAATGTTAGGAATCAAACATTTATGGCCTGGTTTCAGTGTCTCCACTCTTGTACATATGGCAATATTGTTTTTGATTATTCACTTACCCCCTACCCTGTCCCAGTGTCATGCATTCACCTGATAATTCCTCACCACATTAGATCCTGCTTAACCATGTGACTTGTTCTGGCCAATAAAATACAAGCAGAAATTATAGCTGCCCCAGCATAAGGCAGTTCTGAGGGCGGCCCTGGACTGATTCAGGTCTCCCCCCAGCTTGTTGTTCAAGTGTCATGTGGGTAATATTGCTTTCTTTCTAAAGATCAAATGCCTTGGATTCTGCTGTTTGTTTGCTCTCATTATCAACAAGAACAAAAACAAACTTGTTGAATAATTTTCAATTTCAATAATGAATATTTAATATACAAACATAGAAAGTGAAATCTATAAAAGGTGTAATAAAGATTTATATTAAAATTATTTTAAATTTTACAAATTAAGGGTTATGTGGCCAAAAAAGGACATTTACTATGCAAACATTGATAATGGTTTTAAACTGGACTACATAAAGGTTTTTTCTTTTAGTAATTTATGAAAAATATCTGGTTTTGCTCATTAATTTATACCCACCACGTAGTTCAATGACTAATAAAATAAGCAAAGAGTCCAGTTAGAAGATGACACAATGGATGACTGTGGCTAGATCCCCGACAGGAAAGGGGCAACCCTAGAAAATCTATCCTTTAACTATTTATCTCCTTTCTTGATATCCAACTCTGAAAAAGTTCTTTCTATTCACCACCTTTTATTCGTGAATAACTTTGCCTTTAAGTGGAAGAAGAAAAATCCCATATCACTAGAATATTAAGAAGATTTAATTTTATTTTAATTTATTACTTCTTTTATAGTTTCTTCTATGGTCATGGCTTATATACTTTTCATGGGATTCTTTGAAAGGCATCAGAGGAGCATTAACTTAGGAGAGCTGTCATTTTGGCATCTCTGTAAGAGCAGGAAAAGACCCCATTTGTTAATATGAGCTCTGTTCCCAGGTTTCTACAGATTCTCCACATAGCCTCTTTCAAAATTCCTGGTTAGTATAATCCATATGAAGAGTTGTCACTAATTAGTACTCTGTTTCTACGGGAGATAAGAGCCATACTTTCTTTACCCTAACACACAATGCCCCAAGCCTTTGCCTATTTCAGAAAAATAAATAAATTTTAAAAATTCAAGTAAAGGGTAGTATAAGAAAAACATGAAAAAATAAATCAAGTCTGCTTTTTACAAATTTCTGTTTTACTTCTTCATTTGTTTTCTACAAATGACCAAACAACTCCATCAGTCAACAATTGATAATAGTACATGAATTAACCAATGTCCTTCTAATCAAATTGAGAAAATAATAGAATCTTCCGTTGTTTTTTTTTTATTTCCTGTTTCTGAAACCACCAGCATTCTTTTCCCAAATAAAGCAAGTAGGTAACGAATTAGTGCAAATAACAATTGCCCTGAAAATGAACCAACTTGTAATACACAATCAAAGACAGCCATCTACAGGCATATTCGATATCCTATAATCAGGACAGCGCCATCATGCTGAGTGAGAAATAAGCAGAAAATCAGCAGCAGAAGTTTCTTAGGTCACACAATCTGTGATAGTAGAGAACAGGCTATTTTTTTTAATCACACAAAGCCAGGTATAGCAACCCAGTCAGATATACCTATTATTTAGGTCATAAACAATCTGCAGATGAGAGTAGGTGAAGAGCATTCAACCATTTCCTGAGATACCTCTAAGTACTGTGTGTCAACCGCAGGCTGCTTCAAAACAGCAGGGGGCACATTTGAGAATCAGCCCGTCCTCCTGCCTCGCAGCTCCCACTGTCATGAAGTGGTACTTTAAGCTCTGTGTTTCTGTTCTGAAGCTTATTGTCCCCTTTATTTTCTTTCCACAATTTTATTTTACTCGCAGGATAGATTTGTTTTATTTTGAAACACATATGAAAAATTATAGAGGAAAAAATCATCAGGTGTACGAACTCCCTTGAATGAATTCTCCCTAGCTTCTTTTGAATAATAATTACAATGCAGGAGCAGCATTCAGTCAAATACCACAAAACACACGAAGCTGTATTAATCCTCTCATCACTTAGATTTCTCCTGTATTTCCTGAGCACACCACGGCATCTGATTATTCTGCATTTATCTTGTTAAAAAATTGACATCTGTATGACAAGCAACAGAATAACTAATTTTTACCGATGAGTTGGGAAAAAGTCATTTGACCTATATATTAAAATCTTCTAATATTAACAATTGCCCTGGACTATGTGATAGAAAACATAAAAAGCTTAGTTTTCCATAGTTCAGAAAATGTAGGTAGAATATTCACAAAAGACTGAGCTAAATATTTCAGTGTTGTTTTAACAATTTACTAGGGGTAAGAGGGGAAATATTTTTAAGAGTTTTTTTTTCCTCTTTCTAAGTGTTGATGATGATTTGCCCGATTGTACATATTTCGCTGCCAAATCCATCAACACCAAGATTACAGCTGGTGACCACATTATATTCTTTTCTTTATTTTTTTATTTTATTATTTTATTATTATTATTTTTTTTTTTTTGTGGTTTTTGGCTGGAGCCAGATTTGAACCTGCCACCTCCGGTATGTGGGGCCAGCACCCTGCTCTTTTGAGCCACAGGCACCACCCAATAATATTCTTTATTCTTGAAAAACCTAATGGCCTCTGTCTCTTTTACATTCTCAGGAGATCTTCTGGGGATTGCAATGACTGACTTCTCCACTCTCTTCCTCCATTCTACCTTGATTATCTGTGGTATGTTCATCTAGACCCCCCCATGGGAGATACCCTCTCAAACACCACCATCAAGGTCTCCGTAACAAATCCCAAAACATTACGCAGGTTCCCGGGCTGAGCAGACTTATTGTTTAAACTTCTCTTGCTTTAGCTTTCCCTTCCACTGTCTTTTTTTTGTTCTATTCTTGCTCCTCCGAATGCAGTTACAACCGTATTTCCCTTAGTCCTCATCTTATTATTTATAAAGTTTTTGTCTTTTCTCCTCACCTCCCTCCACTGTTAGTACTTTCAAATATTCCATCCCTTGAACCTATAGATTTCCAAATTTATACTTTATTTGTCTTCTTAATGCTGCATCTATACCATTCTGTCTAGTACATACGCCCATTATTGAAACTCCCCCATTCTAACCCCTCCAATCCATAATTGAGCTTGCCTGAAATCCCCTATAGCTTCAAGTTCTTTTCTTCAGTATTTTTTTTAATGTGTTTTATCCAAACAGAAATCTGGCTTTTCTTTGAAGATACTGATTTCCCTGGAGTTTTCTTAGAGGGTCTATATTTTTTCCACGTTCGGGGCCCTCCTTCCCTGGGCTCAAACGAGAAGAATCCTGTTCCTCATTACCCTTCCAAATCATTTTGCCTTCATTTCTTGTCTCCCCAAACCCTCATCTTCAAATCTTATATCATCAAACCATACTGCTTCATCCATTGCTGCTCCCTTTCACCAACACGAGATTATTTTCCTTTATTTATGACAATTTTAGTCACCAGTTTACCTTCCCTCCAAGTACAAATTTGGTGTTAATTTTTGGTGATTTCAGTAGGCACCTAGAAAATATATCGAATACGCTGGTTTCTTCATTGTCTCTTGAGAGTTCTCTTAAACTCAATATTAGGTTGACTATTCACCCTGAGGGTGATTTCCCCATCGTGCTGGTGTTAGTAGTGGTGTGTCCTCATATAAAATGACCAATGCTATGATCCTTCTATTATCCTAAGTTCAGGTGTTCACTCTCTGCTCTTCAATTCTTATATTTATAGTTCCTTCCTTCCAAAACACTATTACCAGTAACCATGAAGCTCCGATGTCTCGATCCCACCCCCTTATTTTGTTGCTCACCCTTCACAGACCCTTACTCCATTCTTTGCTCAGAAGAAACATTATCTAGACTCTCATTTCCCTTGTTTAATTGTACTCATTTGGCAATAATACTTTGTGTTTATTTTGTACCTGCAGACATGTCAGGAGGGTTTGAAGAGAAAACATGACCACGCTAATGGACTCACAAAAAATTCACAGCCAGGAAACCTACAGAGTGTTGAGATGCCCTTAGAAACCTGTGCTCTCCTCCTTCATTCCTTCCCTGTTTCCCTCTGTGGGGCCTCTTCCCAGCTTTCATTTCTTTTCAAACTTTCCCATTTTTAATTTTTTCTGAATATCTTCTTCTCTCAATAAAGCAATGAGCAGGAAAGTCCACAAAATTCAACCGCTATAGAGACAAACACACACACTGTTTGCCCCACGGTCTCTGCATTGGCCTGTTAACCTACATAAACTCTCTGTGCTTCTTCCTAGATCTGCTCCTTTTCCATGGGTGATAACTCCATCTCTTCTTGTCGGACTTAGAACATGTAATCAGGAATTCTCTTTCTGTGTCATCAATTTTTTTATTCTACTAAATTATCCAGATAATAATTCACATAATTCATAATCACAGGTAATCCAATTTCAACAAAAACAAATATATTTTCCATTTATTTTCTTCAGATAAAGCAATGGTACATATAGTTTGTTTATTTGTTTAGGTAGGTGGTACATAGAGTTTATTTGTACCCTCCACATCTTACGATGGCATTTGATCAGGAGGTGGAGCCTGTTGGCAGGCGTTTCTGTCATGTGGGCTGGTCTTTCATGGGCGGCTTGAGGCTGATGGCTCTCTGAGTTCCCATCAGAGCTGGTTGATTAAAGGAGACTGTTACCTTTCTTCTCTCTCTGTCGCTCCTTCTCTGACAATGTGACACACTTACTCCCCCTTTCTCCTTTCACCTTGATTGGAAGCTCCCCTGAAGCCCTCCCCAGACACAGACGCTTCTTGTACATGGCAGAAATCTGAGCCAGACAAATCCCTTCTCTTTATAAACTACCCAATTTCAGCTATTCCTTTAGAACAATGCAAAACTGACTAAGCAATGGTTTATACAGAGATGCTACTTTTACTTACTCTTATTATCTTTTAAAATCATACCACACATATGTGTATTACATATGTATTTGTGTCACTCCTTTATGTGTGATTATTCACAATAAGAAGTTTACAATAAAAGAAAGTAATAACTAATAGAAGTTATTAGAGAGTGACCAATTTTATTTCTCCAGTAGGACTAATTTTCATTTAAAATTACTACAAACATTCAAATCACTTGCATGTACATGTGTGCATGCGTGCACACACCTGCACACCTCTGAAGGATTTCAAATTATACCCATGTCCATTTAGAAGCAACCGGAACCAGGTTGGCAGGAGGGTGAGAACAGGGCAGCGTCTGTGATGTCGGCTCAGGCTGTCATGATACATACATAGTAGCCAATAGGCATCTGATGTGTCAGGGTGCTTGCAAAGGCCCCTCTTCCATCCAAAGTGACTCATAATTTCTTCCTTTCTCTCCTTGCAAATTGCCTAAATGCTTCAATGTAATCCTGAACTCTCACATTATTTACTGTTCCTTACATGAACCTATTTCTCCTTAACATCTGCCCTGTCTAATAGGGTCAATTCCTCATCCTCTTGCCCCACAATTGTCTCCCTATTTCTATGATTTGTCAGGTATTTTATCTATCTGTCTATATCTATCTATCTAGATTAGAATTTCTTAAAAACAAAAACTTACTTAATTGACCCTTATATCCTTATGTTTCATAATTACTTAAATCTCAGAGGTACTAACTAAATTAAAGAAAATTACAAAGCTAACTTCTCCAAAATTTCATTTCCACCTCCATAGTTTTACTCTTGCCTCATTTTTATGAAAATGTCATTTTTGGCCTAGAGTATGGCATTCACTCCCTGAGAATTCTAAACCGCACCAATCTACTCTTTTCCTGCATGACTAAAACCCTTATAACATGAGCATCCAGCTTACTGTGTCTCCTCGAAAATAAGACCTACCCCCAAAATAAGCCCTAGCAGGATTTCTATGCTTTTGTTAAATATAAGCCCTACCCTGATAATAAGACCTAGTGATGGGTGTGGCTAAGCTGCATATCTGCATAGTCATGCCCTGCATTTTAGTGTGGAGGGGTAAGGAAGACTGGAATAACTTTCACTGCCACAGCTCCTTTCTCTGAGCCATTCACACTTGAAGGTGCATGTGTGTGAGTGTGATAACTGTGGTGGCGGGTATCTCATTGTGCATGTGGGATAGGAGTTCACACATCACTAGCGCCAGCCCCACCAACAAGGTCAATTCCCCCTGTCAGGTTCCAGAAGAAGATGACTTAATTTTATCCAAATTACATGTAGATTGTTGTATTGTACTTAATAAAAATAAGACATCCCCTGAAAATAAGCCCTAGTGCATCTTGAGAGAAAATAAACATAAGATGGTGTCTTATTTTGGGGGAAACACAGTAGCATAAGTAAAAACAGCAGATAACAGTCAGTGGAGGCTATTCCTCCCTACACTTGGGTATTAGCTGTTGATATGAACTCTAGCCATATTGTCTTAAGAGTTTTCTTTATTGCCAATTTTATTGAAGAGGAGAGAAAAACAGCCACACAATACATCTGCCTGAATTGGGTATGAATTAGCAGTCTTGGTTTGAAATTTATTTTATTTTTAATGAACACATTGGCTAAAAGCAAATGTTTTGTTACATTATTGCAGAAGCACTGTTTTTTCATGAAGACGCTGTATAGTGTAAGTCCACTATAGTCTACTTCACCCTTTCAAAATTAAAATATAACAGTTACTTCTCCGTATCTTCCTTTCAATCTAGTGCATACAAAAATAAGACAAGGTTCATTTTATTGCTTAGATCCATTATTAATTTTTCTTTACTCCTTTTTTTTTGTTTTTAAGACTTTAAAAAATAGCTGTTTGTAAATAATATTTTCTTGAGTGTGTATAGCTTTTACCCCCCATATTAACCCTTATTTTTTCAATTTTTATTTCAGACATATTTATTGTTCCACTTATAAAACATGTATTTATTTTGCCTGTTGACAGAAGACATAACACTTCAAAGATACATTATATTTTAACAAGAGATCATAATTTTACCACTATAACAAGTCACTAAATAGAAAAGTAGAACAGTACATCACAATAATTTATTCATAATAGAAAACCCAATCTTCTCATTCTTACTACCTTCTCCCTGTCAGCGATTTTGGTCTAATATCTAAAGCAAAGTGTATAAAAAGGTCCTTTGATCATTTCAGAAGCCATAATCACTTGAAGAAGAACTGATCTCTGAACTTAAATAGTAGCAGATAAAAGAGAGAAAGGCATTCTACTCATTTTTAAAGGCTAAAAGAGAATCATAATTTTATATGCTTTTAACTCTTCACTGCAATTTCACATATATGCTGGCAGTTTCAGTGGGAAGGGTAAACTTTATGAAGTGCAAGGGTTTTTTTGTTTTCTCATAATGTGTCTTCTATTACTACTGATGTTATTAAATCCCACTGTGATATTTTTCTTGCAACAGAGCCTATGAAAAATACAGTTCTTCAGAAATTTCATTAAGACCGGCCCATGAACCTCCTCCTGACTTATTCCTGCCTGGACAATGTTCCTCTCGTCTTCCCTCCTCACCACAAACGTCCCCCTTTATGTTTGAGGGGAGAAATCAGGTTTGCAATTTGCTGGGCAGTAAAGAGGAAATTTCTTTTTACCAAGACAGCCTAAACTCCTAAGTAGTATTTGCACAAGTTTGAATGAATAAAGGTTGCCAACACATACAGTTTTAAAGTGTTTCCTCACCATGGGGAGAAATGAACAAGTTTTTGGATTAAAAAAGTAGATCCCTCATAACGATTATGTTCTACAATGAAATTGACAGGTAAAGGAAGTATGTATCTAAAGGACATGTCTACCCTCTTTTGAGAAAAAGACTGAGTTGGAAAAAATTGAATTGCTTTTTAAAAATACCTTCTTTACAAAATGAACAATAAGGTTTACTTTTTACTTTATATTGGAAATATACTCCAATATTAAAATACTATGTTTTCTCTGTTCTAAACTACTAAACTGGTCTATTATTGCCTGGATCAAAAATCTTTTTGAGCATAAGCCAAAGATCTTGCTCACATTAAAATGGTAATTCCCTACCATGTTTCCACTGGCTACAGTTTGTTTCCAGAGGGAACATTTGTGACTGGGTCCACATTCCATCCTCTGGACATTCCACTAACCTAATTAATTAATAATTGGTTGCCATTAAAGTAGCTCACAGTCCACGTGGCCTCCATGGCTCATGGCTCAGGACTTGAGACAACCTACCCTTTAAAAAGCATGTTCTCCCCATTCATTTCTAAAATGACAAAATTGTAGAAATGGACATCCCGATAGTGGTTGACAGGAATGTGGACGGGGGTAGGGCTTTTGGTGTGGTTCTAATATCACAACACAAGGATCTTTGGGGTAATGACACTGTTCTCCATTTGAATCAGCATATGTGATAAAATTATGCAGAATTAAATGCACATGTAAACTCATGAAAAAAACTGAAATTGGGAGAATCTGAGTAAGACAGGTGAATTACGTCAAGTTTGAATGTTTAGTTGTGATACTTCGCACAGTATCATAGCAGAAAGTCTACATGGGCTCTCTCTGTGGTATTTCTTCTAACTGCACATAAATCTATAATTATCCCAGATTATAGTTTAATTAAATAGTAAATAAATTTGCCAAAAGGTGCTTGGTACATCATGTTACTATTGAGATACAGACCACACACTGACACATTCAGGATAAATGCTGCAGAGGTACTGGAATTGGCAACTGTTATGTGAGAAGTCACTTCAGTTTTCATCTTGTTAACTCATGTAAACTTGGAGCAGCAATATTAGGATATCCTGACTCGTGAACTTCGAAACTTCTGGAATATAAGGAAATACAATAATGTAGATGTTACCCTTATGTGAGTCACATAATAAAAATACTTGCTATGGTTATTAGAGTTGAAATCATAGCAATAATATCAAAAATAATTAAAGTAATCCTAGGATGTCTATTAAAATAGTACTTTTTCCAGAAATATGAGAGTGTATGAGAAATCATATAAAACTTTGGAAGCCCACATAGACATATGTGGATAAAAAGGCATTTAAAGGTTACCCGAATCTTTCTCATTGTTCTGTTATTTTGTTTCTTAAATAAGGGCATAATTTCAATATTCTGTACTTGTTTCTGAATTTGCACTGGGACTCTGATAAGCAATTTACAAAGATCCTGGATGCTTGAAATTAGCTATATTTAAATTGCCGTAGCTTTCTTAGCTGCCAATAATTAAAAAA
Organism: Otolemur garnettii; assembly: GCF_000181295.1. NCBI lineage: Eukaryota > Metazoa > Chordata > Mammalia > Primates > Galagidae > Otolemur > Otolemur garnettii. Next base: position 12,818,272 of record NW_003852404.1, on the reverse strand, counting down.
ATAAAAAACTGTCTTCACAGAGGAATGGACACCGTGCTTGCAAAGGACAGTTACTGATTCTTATCACATTAAAAGGAAATGCTGAGAACAGGACAGTCTCCTGGCAAGCCTAGAGACGTTTTGTGACTTGGGGGCAGTCCCCCTAGTAACTTAGTGTACCGCAATGAGATAAGACCAGTCACTCACTAGTAAGCATGTGTTAAACATTGATGCTTAGTACTTCTTCATGGGGGTTGTGGGGAAAGTGCACTTGGCAATCCTTGCACATCAGCCCTCGGATGTTAACTCTCCACATCTGTTCTGTGTAACCTTAATAAATAGACTTTACAGAGGCGGCTCGGGGCTACCCCGCACTTAAGGTTAGCCCACCTCGTGCAAGCTTGTACTTCTAATCTGTGTCACGCCTGGTTCCTTCCTGCCACGATGGAGACCAGGGCCTTAGGGATCGCAACATGTTTTTTAAACTTATATATCATTTTTTATTTCAATTTGACAATAGTCATTAATGCATTAAATTTTTCATACTGACCAGAGTGTTGCATAATTGAACACAAGTAGTCTTACGTTCTTCATTTGATAATTGTCTAAGAATATTTGTATTAAATATTTTCTAATACAATATCCTTACCTTTTAAAAAATCCTACCAATATTTATATTATAATATTAATAATCAGCATTATGGCATTTTTTTTTTTGAGACAGTGCCTCAAGCTGTCACCCTGGGTAGAGTGCCGCGGCATCACAGCTCACATCAACCTCCAACTCTTGGGCTTAAGTTATTCTCTTGCCTCAGCCTCTCACATAGCTGGGATTACGGGCACCTGCCACAATGCCTGGATATTTTTTGGTTATAGCTGTCATTGTTGTTTGGCAGGCCCAGGCTGGATTTGAACCTGCCAGCTCTGGTGTCTATGGCTGGCACCTTAGCCGCTTAAGCTACAGATGCTGAGCCCAGTATTATAGCATTTTAACAAAAACCACTACAATTACATTTGTTTGTAATTTTTTTTAATGTTTTTCCTTAGCAGTAATGGAAACTAAACAATACAATTTTAAAATATCCCCTTCTATTTTGCTAATACATTGAAATAAAGTATAAGCATCTTTTTATTAAGTTTATTTTTACTTGGATGAAAAACTACTCTGGGGCAACCCTATGTGAGTACAATTATAGAGATTCAAAATTAATAAAATTATATGGAAGCCAAGTTTTCTTTTCACCCCCCAAAACCTAAACACCATAATTTTTCCTCCAAGTATCTTTAGCATATATAGAGATATATAACTACATTATATAAAGTATCTCTGAAGCTCAATAAATTTCATCCACATTCTCCTATTTTTTATTGATATAAGTGAGATGCTCAAGTATTAAACCAATGCCTGAGAAACATACTTTTAATTGCAATTTTAGTTTACCTGCTCTAATAAACATAGCCTGAGTCTGTATTTATTTTTTCTCCAGCTATCAAATAAATTAGCACAAACTGAGTGGTACTGGCTAAATATAAATTTATTTTCTCACAATTCTGGAGGCTATAAGTTCAAGATTGCAGTGTCAGCAGAGTTGGTTTATTCTGACACTTAATCTCCTTGGTTAGAATATTACTATCTTCTTTGTCTTATCTTGGGTACCCACAGTACATGTCTGTGTCCAAAATTTCTCTTCTTGTAAGTACACCAGGCATATTACATCAGGGATCACCATAATGACTTTATTTTAACTTAAAAACCTTTTGTAAAAATCCAGTCTCTAAATACAGTCACATTCTAGCTGGGCACAGTGGCTCATGCAGGTAATTCTAGGACCCGGGCAGCCAAGGCGGATGGTTTGTCTCAGCTCAGTTCAAAATCAGCCAGAGCAAGAGCAAGACACCATCTCTACTAAAAGTAGAAGAAAACTAGCTGGAGGTTGTGGCAGGCTCCTATATTCCCAGCTAAGGAGGCTGAAGTAAGAGGACTGCTTAAGCCCAAGAGTTTGAGGTTGCTATAATGCTATGCACTCTACCCAAGGCAACAGAGTGAGAATCCATCTCAAAACCAACAAAAACAAACAAACAAACAAATACAGTCACATTCTGGGTTACTAGGGGGTAGGACACCATCATATAAATTTTAGGGGGATAAAATTCAGGCCATTGGAGTCCACCACCATTCTGGTTAGACTTATTAAAGAAAAAAAAAAAACTCAACTGCTAACATATTCAGAACCTATCTTTTATGTTACTAATATGCCAATTTTCCCCTTGTGATGTTATGTGATGCCATCCATAATCCCCATTCCATGGCAGAGAACTCAGAACAATGTTGGGAATGTTGATATGTGAGGTTTATCCTATGAATAAGGGTCTGAAAGTTTTTGAATGGCTCAATTTCTTCCTTATGATATTATCATTAATTGAAAAGCTGTAGTGAACATAATACTATATAACAAGTACGTATATAGATATACACACACGTATATATGTATATTTAAAATGTACTTTTCGTTTTTAAACTAAAAGGGGATGATAAATGCCCTAGTACATGATATTTTAGGATCAATTTTATTTAAAGAAAAAAATGTGTTTTTAAACAGGCCCTATCTTACAAGGAATTTCATGAGCTCTGTAGAGTCCAACAAGAGAAAGAACAAGCCATCTCGTTTAACTCACTTCTACTAACCTGTTTCAGAAACAATATTACATATGGCTTCACCTTTGATAAAAGTAAGTTGCCAATCAGGACAGTACCACTAAAACCAGACAGGACTTAGATACTGACAAAGCAGAGCTGATAAATTCATAATATCATTCAGGATGCTAGTTTAGTAGGCACTGGGACCCGTCTAATTCAAATATGATATTAAAGCATATATAAGAAAAATGTTTATTGATGTATTAGTTTTTCATGGAGGCTGTAACAAATTTCCCACAAACCTCATGCCATCAAAAAATGCAGATTGATTTTCTTACAATTAGGAAAATGAGGAATCTAAAATGAGATGTTTAAGGACCAATGTCAAGGTGTAAGCAGAACTGATTTCTTCTGTAGGATACAGCGGAGAACCCATAGTTTTCCAGCTTCTAGAGGCAACTGGCATTTTTTAACTTGGGGCTCCATCACTACACCCTGTGCAGCCTTCTTCTCATTGCCCCTTTCTTCTTTTGGAGTCACAGAGCCCTCTGACTGCCTCTTAGAAGCCCATGTGATTATATTCAGGCTGACCCCAATCACCCAGAATGCCTTCCCTTTTCAGATCCTTTACTTAGTTGCACCTGCTACGCTCCTTTTGACATATAAGGCAACGTTCTCGGTTCCTAGAACCATTATTCAGCTTACCACAACTTCTATGCCCTACAATTTCTTGAGTGTCTCCTCAAAGGACACTTAAAATATATCAGTCTACGGTATCTTTATATGTTATATTTGGGGAACAGAGTTAGCATGTCAAATTGAGGTCCCATCTAAGTATATGTAGAAAGCTGGAGACTTTCAGAACATGAAGCAGAGAGGGACATATGGCTACTTCTCACCCAGATTAGTCCATTCTCACACTTTAAATGAAGAAATCAATGTCTAAATATATAGAGCTACATGTCTCACTGGTTATGCCATGAGCATATTTTAAATTGTTATAGATCTCAAAATATAAATAGTATCCATTTCACTTGAAAACTGTTTTCTGATTAAATTGGCTCCCATGTAATCAGTCTTTTCTTAAGAATTATCTTCTTGGATATGTATCTGGGCAATGCAACTGTCTCATATACTTAGATGCATCACTTTAAAATAATTTTCTGGTGATTGTATGTCCATTTATCTTGTCTCTATAGCTGCACTGAAAACTCCTTAAGGGCTAGAACCAAGTATTCCATTTCAAATTTATTTCCAAATAGAATAGCCTTTATCCATTTTTAAAGACAGTCCTCAGGATTCATTCCCTTCCCTACAGGTCTGAAGAAGCTATCACATATATTTGAATTTAATCCTTACGGTTCCTTGCCACATGAACTTCACCTGCCCCATTTGATGATACTGCCCTCGGGGTTCATCCCTCAGAAGCATATTGGAGGTCAACATTACCCAGGTTTTTCTCTGAGGACATTTACTTGTGTCTAACAAATTTTTATAATCTAAGACAACATGAGAAAATAAGGTTAATGTAATAATAGTCTTTAGATGCACAGTTTTGTTTTGTTTTAATCTCAGCACTATAGTAGCCCAAGCAAGTCGCTAGTAGGTATAAACCAAGAAATCATAAAAAACAAAGGCTGTTATTATACTATTACACATTAGTATCAGTAGGAGTATATAATGTAAATGGCATTCCTGATTTTCATTTACTTTTGGGTTAGTTTTTAAAGATCTCCTCTTTTTCTCTTAGAGAATAAGGATAATACTAGATTTTAGCTGTTTTCTTGAGTTTTTTTAATATAACAATACCTGTCAAAACACACATTTAAAAATCTTATGTCACTCCTCTCTATGTATATTTATTTATTTTATGCATTTGTGAACTAATTTATTTAAGCATCTATTACAATCTTAAAGTCCAGGAAACTCCCAATTCTGTTAGTGAATGCATTGGGTCATATCAGTACCTTATGGACCAAGCCTTCTTAAAAGGAGTTAAACCAAAATTGTCATTCATAACATAAAACAGTTTATTTTACTTCATCAAATGTCTGTATCTTAAAGGATAATACCAGAAACAAAAATGTTATTAGTATAATTTTTATTACATGTTGTTTCAGACAGTAAGTGGAAAAATGTTTTAGTCTAATATCTTTGTAAACTCTAGAATGCAGAGAAGTTGAAATAGGAAATAAGCTTTGGAATAAGATTAAAATAAACTCATAAAATTAAACTCAATATAAAACACTACACAGTCTACACACACTTATAAATATGCTACTTTAAAGGTGATAGCAAATGTGTTAAAAGTGATAGACAGTGAGGTATGAGGAACATTAAGTTACGCACAAACTTCAGATACAAAAATAGCTACTCTAGGCAATTAGGATGTGATAGTTTAGGTATATTGAAATGTAAATTTTAGAATCCTAATACTTCAAAGTTTATAAAGATTTCAATGTTCCTGTCACCAAAGGAATTGTCTGTAGAATTACTCTTATCATCCCACATTGCTATTTATCTTTTTATTATTATTATTATTATTATTATTTTTTTGAGACAGAGCCCCAAGCTGTCCCCCTGGGTAGAGTGCTATGGCTTCACTGCTTACAGCAACCTCCAACTCCTGGGCTCAAGCGAGTCTTTTGCCTCAGCCTCCCAAGTAGCTGGGACCACAGGCACTCGCCACAACATCCGGCTATTTTTTGGTTGTAGCCATTATTGTTTGGCGGGTCCGGGCTGGATTTTAGCCCGCCACCTTAGGTGTATGTGGCTGGCGCCTTAGCCGCTTGAGCCACAGGCACCAAGCCTGTTTTTATTATTATTATTAAATCATAGCTGTGTACATTAATGCAGTCATGGGGTACAGTGTGCTAGTTTTACACAAAATTTGAAATATTTTCATACAATTGGTTAACATAGACTTCATGTCATTTTCTTAGTTATTATGTTAAGACATTTATATTTTATACAGGACACGCACTATCAAAGATTCCTACCTCAATCAATTGCTGTGACAAAAGGCATCAGTGTTCTAGAGGTTTTCCTGAAATCTCACATCCCCCTCCTTCTGCTCATTTTACCTCTTGTTCTTATTTTACTTCAGAATCTATAAAGACTCCATAATCCCCTTCGGAAAGAAATACCCATTTCAATAACTGAAAAAATCAAGTCTCTTTTTAGTTTTCTCTGTTCACAGATATAATGTCACTTTATCCTACTTTCACTCATATAATTTAATCTTTTGTAATACTTTACTTTCACATACAATAAGAACCAAGGGAAATAGCTAGTTTAGCCATTTTTAAAATTCACTTTATTTATTTAAATTGAAGAATATTTTATATACAAAAAACACTCAAGTGTTAAGTATTCAGCTTGATTAACGTTGACTGGCATGCCCCACATAACACTGACTCAGACGGGGTACAGAATATGTGCCTTGAGCCAGAGAGGAACTTTAATTTGATTCCCATCCATAAGACACACAACCGAACTGCTTTCTGGCAGCGTGAATTAAAATAAGGAGATAACAACTTCACATCTGTCAGGAACAGAGAAAACTTTTGACTTTTTGGAAGTGCTGCATATGTAAATAGAGAAAATATCCTATATAAGATGACAAAGGGTTATTTAGAGGGTGAAAGCAAATAAACAAAAATCACTTCCTCTGAATATTTTTACAAAGAGAGATATCCATACAACAAATTATTTTTCCTAAACTAGTTTTGCAATTATTAATTGCTGCACAGTCATCAAAAAGAGGAGAAAAATTGACAGAAATGCTTGATTTTGCTGTCATTTTATCACTAACCCTTTTCCATACCAATTCTTATTTCTTTACTCTCAATCACAGGGTGAGTTGGTGACTTGGTCTCTGTCACCATCTTTGAGCAGTGCCTTTGTGTATTCACCATCGTGTCTATAGTAAGGCATTTACCCTACTGGGTAACTAAATTTACTGGGGATTTCACTATGCACATTGTACTTCCAGGAGAAAAATCTGTGGGGTATATTTCTTAGATGGTTCAGTGAGGAGGCTTAGCTAAAATGGTGGTATCAGGACAAGGGAGTCATGTCCTTTAAGGAAGGTTTGCTTCCATAGATGTATCTCTGGCCAACTAAAAAGGACAGTTGATTTCTTATTAACCAATGAATAGACAGTTCCTATCTCCCAAATTCACTAAACTTGAGTTAATCTGCATAACCCGCTCATTCGAGCCTTCTCATTTGAAATTATAACAGTCTCCTAGCAACCAAGATCTATTATGGGTATTGGCCTCCCTCCAATCTAAACATTTCACTTTCCGGTTTAAAACTCTTAACTGGCATCCTTCTACTAAAATTGTAAAAATCACATAACTAAACAGGGTCTAGAAAACCTTTTACCCACTGCCTCCTGCTGCTTCTGATCACACTATCTCCATTCTTTTCCTCATTCCAAACATTGCATCAAATTTCAGTCTCTCCTATTATTAAGCCTTCACAAGGGCTGTTCCTCTTTCCTTCTCATTCTATATCATCCAAGCCTATACTTCCTTCAGATAAGGTTCAGTAATTAATAATTCCAAGGCTTTTTTCCAAGTCAAATACCTTTATGTTAAGCCTAGAATATATAGAACCCTCCTCTTTATAGCAGTTGTCATATTTGATAGTATATTGTTCTCATTTAATCACTCCATGGATTTCTCATCTCTCCAAACAAAGGGAGAGACTACATATATGATTATCTCCACCCAAAATCTAGCATATAGCAGTAGGTTAATAAATGTATGTTGAATTAATTAGCAAACTTGTTCATAATGAAGAAGATGCCAGGACTCAGTCAGCCAGAGGCTATGGGTGTTTTCTAAAGACTGAACAAGATAAGGCTACCATATGATGGATTTATAACATTTTATTACCCAAACTGAGAATTTAGCAAAAATGGCCAAAGAGTAAAATGCTTTTCCATTGCTTCTCTCAGTGGTTCATGTATTGACTAGCATCAACAAACTGACTCCCTAACAATGGAGATTAAAGTATTTAATTTTTTACTATGTCAAAGTGCATTATAATAAAAATCACAAGTTTTCACACAATATACTATTACCTGTACTGAAATATTATATTCAGTAAATTAATATAGGCCAGGTGTGTGGTGGCTCTAGCCAGTAATCCTAGCACTCTGAGAGATCAAGGTGGTGAAATGTCTGAGCTCATGAGTTCGAGACTAGCCTGAGTCAGAGAGAAACCTTGTCTCCAAAAATAGCCGGGCATAGTCCCAGCTACTCTGGAAACTAAAGCAAGAGAATCGCTGGCACCCAAGAGTTTGAGGTTGCTGTGAGCTATGATGCCACAGCAGTCTAACATGGGTGACAAAGTGAAACTCTGTCTCAAAATAAATAGGTAAATAAATGAAATAAATTAATATTATCAACATCACAGAAAGGATTTTTTAGTACAAAATGAGTACATGTAAATATATATAGTCAAATTTTACTATGCATATTAATCCAATAATATATCTATTTCTAAGAAAAATATAAGAATTATGAAAGAGAACCCAAATTATATTCATGGTTTTCCTGTTAAAAAGATAGTCTATTTAAATATCCTGGGAGATGATTCAATTTGTATTTCCAGAATATGCAAATATTACATATCTTTGTATACAGGTCCTGATATGGATAGGGAAATATGCCCCCCAAAAGGGATGCTTAAAAATTGATAGATAAAATCTGTGCTGAAAGTAGGAATTTTATCTTATATTCAGATATATGGATGAAGAAAAAGAACATTCTATCTTGGATAAAAGAAAGAGAAGAAAGAGATGTCTTAAAAAGAACCAAATCGTCCTTTTTTTTGTCTCACATGTCTGCATCTTCTAAAGACATTCTTCTTATAAAAACTGACTATAGGAGCAGCAAAAGCGCCCAGCACTCAGCTGATATACACTAATCACAGGATGCAACTGTTCTTCCATAAAGACAAGACCCTAAAATACCAAAATATCACTCCAAGGGATGGACTGACAAATTTTTAAGAATCAGTGTTCCTACTCCCTCCTGCCTAAAAAAATACTGGAACTCTATAGGAACATTCTCTGAAATATCAGTCACTTAATGTAAAGAAATAATTCTCAGTGGATGGGGGTTTGGGTGGCATTGTATGGAGGCTTTCAGCCTTTTAAGAAAGAACACAGTTTTGCTGTTATGTTGTATAATTTAAATCCCTTTATATTACTCTACCATCTAGAATGTAGGAAGGAAAAAAGAATGTTACCTCATTCTGTAGAATACAAGGTGGATGATTAAGTTTATGCATTAATATGACTAGGTTAGGGGATGCACAGATAGCTGAAAATATTTTTTTTCTGGGAGTTTCTGGGGAGGTTTTTCCAGAATAAAAAATGCATTTAAATGACTGATTGAAATCACAGAAATCCAAATTAAAACCACAATGAGATACCACCAAACCCCAGCCAGAATGGCTATTATTCGCAAGTAAAAACAATAGTTGTTGGCTTGGATGCTGTGAAAAGGGAAGGCAATTTAGTACAACATCTATGGAAAGCAGTGTGGAGATTTTTCAAAGACCAGAATGTAGATCTACCATTCAATCCAGGTTCACCACTATGGGACATCTACCTAAAGAAAAAGGAGGCATTATATCCAAAAGATATGTGCACTCTTATGTTTACAGAATGGCAATTTACAATCGCAAAGATAGGGAATAAATCTGTGTCCACCCACTGATGAGGGACAGAGGAAATGTGGCACCTGGACTATGGGTTACAACCTAGCCTAAAAAAAAGAAGGAAAGAATGAATGCCTTTGTCAGCAACTCATGTGGAATTGGAGCCTACCATTCTAAGTGAAGTAAGGCAGGACAGGAAAATCAAATCCCGCAGACTCTCACTTCTAAGTGGAAGCTAAGCTTTAAGCAAGATCTTACAGAGCAGAATATAAACAGTGGAAACTCCAAAGGTAGGAGGATGAGGGGAAGGTGAGAGGCAAAAACTTCCTACTGGGTATGATGTACGCTATGCTGGTGCTGGGCCCAGTAAGAGCCTGACTCTATTGCCAAGCAGTATATACGTGTGACACGGTGATAAAACTGCACTGGGCCCCTTACATACATATATCAAATAAATAAATAAATAATAAAGTACAAAAATAATGGCATATGTCTTTTCTACAAAATTAATTAAATGATTGAAAAAATATCCACTTTCACCAATACACGCAGGCAAAATGCAATACGCTAAAGCAGGAGTATAATGAAAGGTGGAAGAAGGATGAATTGTTTTTCATTCTTGAACTAGGACATCCAGCCTCTTCTGCCCTCAGACATCAGAGATTCTGGTTTGAGAGGCTTTGGACTCAAGTTCTTAAGTCCTCCCCTACCCTCACTCTCAGAGCTCCAGCATCCTACTAGGAGTCATACTACCAGCTCCCCTGGTTCTCAGACCTTCAGATTCAGATTGAATTAAAACAGCTTCCCCAGGTCCCCTCATTGCAGATGGCGTCCTGCAGAACTTCCTGGCTTCCATAATTGTATGAGCCAATTCTCTTAATAAATCTCCACTCTAACATTTATGTATTCCCATTGGTTCTGAACCCTGACTAAAACATCAAGAATTAAAAAAATAAATTTTCAAACATTTAAATCCTTAATCTTCATATTTAAGAACTAAAATAGAAATCTCTCATATTCTCAGAGTTCACTGTCTCGTCAAGAAACTACACATGTACAGCAAAAAGTAGGGAAAGGATTATAAATGTGTTAAGAGATCTTCAAGAAAGAATTATAAGAGTTCTGGAGTTGAAACACATTCTTCTTGGTAGGTATCACAAAAATGAAAAAGCAAGTATCTAATGTACTCAATACTAATGTGAATCCAGAAGACAATCCAAAAAACTTGATTCAATTCAAGATGGGGGAGAGGGGGAAAGTGGAGGGAGGCAAGGAGGAGGGAGGGTGATTGGTGAGCTTCCCCGTAATGGGCACAGTGTGGGAGTATGTGGCACACCTCCTGGGGATGGGACACAACTACACCAGGGACTATACCTAAGAAATGCAAACATTGTAACCTAATTCTTTGTATCCTCAAATTAACCTGAAAAAAAAAATAATTTAAGGAATGAAATTGCACAAGTTCATGTGTAAGGTATACGTTTTGTCATTTTGCATTTAATCTACACTTGTGTTGTTCAGATTTTTGATGGGAGTTTCTTTGTCATTTGAAATTGGCTTTAAATTTTTGCTCTATTGAAATCACATTATCTAAGGCAGCTACCAATATTTCTCAAAATTTCCAAGCAGTTTATCTTCTTTTATAATAGATGATTGATCTTATTTGTGTTTTACCGCTTGTAGCTAGTTTCAGCTCTCTCCTTTTTATTGAAGAATCCACACGTCATCTCATATGCATATGTCACAGGGTTGGGAATTTAACTCCCACTATGGAACCACCTCCACATGAGAGATATGAGTAGATAAAAAAGACACTGATGGTTTGTGTTTCAAATTATTTTAATAGGTAAAGCATTAATAAAAAATACAGCCACTAAAATGTTGGTTGCATTCCCATATTTTAATATATATGGAAGAATACTGGACACCGAACACCCTATGTTCTCTTTATGTTATTAATACAGTATATAGACACAAAATAGTACCAATGCCTAAACTCAACTCAATAATTTTAATCTGTCCAAATTCTGATTTTGAAGACTTTTCAAATAACGGATTCCAAACCAACCATGAAACTCTGTCTCCATTTGAGAATACTCCCTGTGTATGAGTTGTGGCCTTGGAAGGAAAGAGAAATTTTCTCAGAAGTGCTTAATTGGAAGTGTGGAGACAGGTGGAGACAGGATATAGAGATCCCGCTGAGAAAGTTTCCGCAGATTACCAACCACCTTTAGAGTTAAGGAGGCTAAGGGAGGGGTATAGGCTGCAGAACCCAGGAAGAACTCGTTGAGGAGAAGGCCACCCACATCGGTGTGTAGACATAGAAAGAAGCAACTATTTCCAGAACTGTGGCTGTGAAACACAGGGAGAAGAAGGAATACATTCTCTAACTTCCTTCTTTTTCTGTTCTCTGATAGTTTGCAAGCTTCTCATTTTCATCAAAGTAACTGAAAGCCACAGGTCATCAGAGCCTGGTGATGCAACCTGCAAGGGCCAGACTTGTCAGAAACCTGGGGGACATTACGCTAAGTGAAAGAGGCCAAACACAGGAGGACAGAGACTGTACGGTCTCCCTTATCTGTGAAATCTAAAAGGGTTTACCTCATAGTAAGGGAGAGTAGAATGGTGGTTACCAGGCTCTAGGCAGGGGGTAAGTAGGGAGACATCGGCCGAGGGTACAGACTTTCAGTTACACATGTGAGAGTAATAAGTTCTGGAATCGAATGTACATTGTGGAAACAGCAGTTAATAATCCTACAAAGTACCCTTGACATTTCTAAGAGAGGAGACTTTACGTGCTCTCATCCCCCTGATGCCACACACAGATGGTAACTGTGACAATGCATTCATTCATTAATCTGACAGTAGTAATCACTACCATCACTACCAGTGTAGACATCTATCAAACCATCACACTGTACACCTTAAATAGGTACATTTTTATTTGGCAATGCCATATTTTAAATTAGAATTGAAAAAAAATTCCCTAGAAAATGGCATAGAGGTGGGGAGAGGCACGTGTGGGAGAATGAGCTTATCTTCCTACAAAAATCTGCACTCGTGAAATGTATTTATGTATCTTATGGTTATTAAGGCGTATCCAGTTCCTCTCTTTTACAGACTACATGTCCATTTTGCTCCACTCCTACAACTACTGCCGGGAACTTCATTATGCAAAAATGTTCTGCTTCCGACTCCCTGCTTGCCGAGGTTTTGTCTTCCTTTCTTCACTATCCAACACTGATTAATATGTTTTGCTGTGAATCACCCATGCCTGGGTCTACTCCTCAGCTGTAAACAATTAGCAGTGACTTGGGAAATTCTAATTCTTCCTTCTCATGTCTACTAATGCTCTGCAGTGAGTGAGAATAGCAATATTGCCCTTCTTCCTACTGAGCTGAATTATGCCGTCCCCAGCACCCCCACTGCCACAGTCACCACCACCACAAACACGGAAGGGAGAAGTAACAATAACAATTTAGTTTCAAATAGCCTGTCCTCACTCCTGCTTCCTTAATTACAGGAGCTCCTGGAAATGATACAAACCTGAGAAGGGCTAAAGAGACAGGTTGATCCAACAGAGAGATCTAAAGATAGAGATATTCATATAAAAAATACTAAAAGCTCAGCTGTACATGCAGACTTTTATTTTGGTGTCGTTCATTTAGGACATAAACATTTTAATAAAAATCATTTGCCTGCCATATAGAATTACTAATCAGTTGGACAAACCAGGTTGGATCCCCCTCTTGATAAAGCTCTTGCTATCTGAATCAGGTAAGCAAAGCTTCTTATTTTAACTAAGAAAGGATTGGACAGAAAGAAGGAATAATATGGGATTTATTTCCATTCCACAGAGACCTATGTAGTGAAGAAAAGCAGAGAAATATTACTCAGCACTATGACAGTGCAAAGACAGTGGTTAAAAGGGGACTATACCAGATAGTAGATTTTGTGGGTTTAGGGTGTCACTATTCCTTAACTAGTTAGTTTAGGTAATGCAAGCTGCTGGAACAAACCAACCTACCAATTTATAATGCTCAAATACGGGAGAAGTTTAGTTCTCACTCATCTGTCTAAATCAGGTTTTCCTGTGCAGATTAAATTACCTCCATAATTAAGGTAACTCCTCTTTCCACCTTATAGTTTTCCATTTTTAGCTATCCCCTATCCTTTTTTTAATTTATATTTTGCTGGTAGAAGGAATGGAAAATGATTTTGGTAGCAATTCTTAACATATCGATGGTAAAATATTCTTTCTTCTGGATGGAGCTCAACCACCATCATGCCCTAGGAATCCCACTACAGGATACACTTAAAAATTCTTAAAAATATTCTTAAAAATTGTCACGTGGAAATAGCATATATGTATGTCTTCAACTCACATTCCATTAGCAAGAAATTGGTCATGTAACTGAACCTCACTGCAAGAAAGACTGGGAAATACAGGTTAACTATATTCCCAAAAAGAGGAATGGATTTTCATTGAATATTCTTTTTTGACATGTATTTGCAAATTTTATTTTTAAGGTCTGAGTTTACTCTGAAGTCAAATTCTAAGATTAAAGGGGTGAGCTCATCATTTTTATGTGTGATGATTTCAAGTGTACATATTTAATCAATATGAATTGGATTCAAGTAACTTGTCTTCCCTGTAATTCTACCCAATCTCACAGGGACAAAAGTTTCTTCCTTGTTTTATTTTAAGAAATAATCACCTATTTGTATATAATACTATTAACAGCTGTAATTATAAATAGTAAAAAGCATAAGATTATGTCTGCCTCTATAGATTACTTGTTTTCATTCAATCGCTGCTCTGAGAACTTAAAGATCCTTTTTTTAAAAAAAGCAATTCTTCCTTGAAAGCCATTTTAAGCAAATATACAAACCATTGTAGTTCTGTTGTTGTTTCTACTTTAACAGATTTTTTTTTTCTTGGCTATATGGTTTCTAGATTGATAATTCAGATAATAAAATACAGATAATAAAATAACATGCTGTACTTTTTAATTATCAGCTCTTGGGAAAAGCATTTTTTGTTAAGTTATCAAATGTATTTAATTTTGGTCCGTGTGGTGAATAGAAATTGTGTATATTTATGGTGTATAGCAGGATGATTTATTATAATATTGACCATTGGGAAATGACTAAAGCAAGCTAGTTAATATATCTATTATCTCACATATTTTTATCATTTTGGGGGGTTAGAACATTTACGATCTACTCTCTTAACAATTTTTAAGGCAGGGCGTGGTGGCAAACACTTGTAATCCTAGTACTCTGGGAGGCAGAAGCAAGGCGGGTTGCCTGAGCTCAGGATTTCAAGACCAGCCTGAGTCAGAATGAGATCTCTGCTCTAAAAATAGCCAGGCGTTGTGGTAGGCGCCTGTAGTCCCAGCTACTTGGGAGGCTGAGGCCAGAGGATTGCTTGAGCCCAAGACTTTGAGGTTGCTGTGAACTATGAGTCATTGCACTCTTCTGAGGGTGACAAAGTGAGACTCTGTCTCAAAAAAGTTTTTTTTAAATGTATAAGCATTGTTCTTAACTATAATCACAGTGTTGTACAATCCATCTTTCCGGTTTCTTCCTCCTAACTGACATGGACCATTGTCCAGCCTCTCCTCATTTCCTCCATCCCCTGCCTTCCCCTCGTGTAACCGTCATTCTACTCTCTGCTTGAGTGCCCACCTTTTTTAGATTCCCCATGTAACTGACACCATTCTTGTCTTTCTAGACCTAGGGTACTTCGCTTAGTACAATGATCTCCAGGTTCATGCCTCTTGTTATAAAGGACAAAATTTCCTTCTTTTTAAAAGCTGAATCATACTTCATGTTTTCTTTACATTTATCTGTTGAGGGACACTTAAGATTGGTTCCATATCTGAGCTATTGTGAATAGTGAGGCAATGAACAGGTACAGATATTTTCTCTACATAAGGATTTTATTTTCTAACGTATACCCAGGAAATAGAATTGCTGGACCATGTGATTGTTCTATTTTGATACCCATGAACATTGTTTTCCAAACTGGCTATACTAATTTACATTCCCCTCAACAGTGCACAAGATTTCTCTAATTTCCACATCCTTGTCAATCCTTGCTCACCCTGTCTTTTTCATAATTGCTATTATAACAAGGTAGGAGGTGATATCTCTTTGTGGCTTTTATTTGCATTTCTCTGATGATTAGGGATGCTAAACGTTTTTTTCATGTGCCTGCTGGCCATTTGTATGTCTTGTTTTGAAGAAATGTCTTTTAAGGTTACTTGCTTATTTTAATTAGGTTTTTTTGTTTGTTTTCTTGCCATTAAGTTGTTTGAGGTTTGTGTATAATTTACATATAAACCTTTTAAGCAACATTTTTCATGTTCCTATTAAATGTCAGCCCTGTACTAAATGCAACAAAAGTCGTATTTTTGTTTGCCGCAAAGTTTATATTCTAGTGTGACAATACAATAGCTCTCAAATGAACACTTAATATATTTTCACTTAATCCTTAAGCAGTACACGTACCATTACCTTCATTTTGAAAATGCTTTTTAGATTCAGAGAGAAGTAATGTGTCCGAAGTCTCATGTGCTGCAAAAGTAAATAGAGGCAGAAAGTCCACAATGAGAGCTGGTACGCTCCAATCCCTCTGTGTCACTAATGCTGTTATGAAACGAGCTTTTCCTGCAATTTCAGTGGGAAGTAAGTAGATATAACTGTTGTGTTTTCCTTGTTTAATTTTCGATTATTTCTTATTCTGGTGTTCAAATAAATCACATCTTATGCCAAATACTCTTACCTCCACTTTCTAATAAACCTGTATGTTTTCCTTGCAGGTAGCTTTTTAAAATTTCTTTTTTGTTTAAAGTGAGGAGATTACTTGCCGGTAGGCATATGCTTTTAAACAATGAAGAAACAGTGCCATCTTCTGCCTATGTTTTATTCAACAACTGGGAATAAAGAAACATTAGGTTATCATAGATCAGCAGAAAGAAGCAAAAAATTTGGAGATTTTACGATCTTGGCATAATGTGCTACATCTTTGAACACTTGCAAAGAGGCTAATTATTTGAAAGGCCTCTCAGGGCAAAGATATGTTTAAAAGAGTTCTGTGTGATTAAATATTCAAAACCTCTGACTCTGTATTCAAGTAATGGAAAGAAGGGGAAAGGAAGAGGGAGACAGGGGACAGGGACACAAACAGGTGGTAAGTGTCTGGAACTAGTTGTTGTTGACAGTGTTGAAGGGATAAAAATAAGTGATTTTTCTGTTTTTTATGCCACCAGGTAACCTCTCATTCATTGATATATTTACAAAAGTATACTTGATAGCAAAACATTCCCCAATCACCCAAACATTTACTTCTCAGAGAGAAAGATGAAAAAATGCAGATGGATTTTTTAATGAGATTTTAAGTTTCAATATTAGTAAATACACTTTTATTTGACTGTGGTATATAGATTTTAAAGCTGAGAGAAGTAGCTAACATAAGTAAAAAATCCTTTTAGATTTTTCATTTAATTAAAAAACAATAATATTTCAAAAAACATACCAGGTTTAATTTACTTTCATCCTCTGCTGCTCTCTCAAAGAAGAAAAAACAAAAATAACGACCAACAAAATCCCAACATGTATCAAAATATTTGATAAATTTGATTATGATCCTATGAGAACATTCGAGTCATTTCAAATTTTATGTTTATGATGTATCAAAATGAGATTTAAGCTTCATAACTAGTAGAAGTTCTAGAAACACACAAAAAATCCACACCATGATTTTTTTAATAAGGAATTTGAAGAAATGAAAGGCAAATAACCAAGAATTCCTATTTGAAGCACTCCTTTCTATAAGACTTTAATATGTAAAGACAAGAGCATAAATTAAAGGTAGGTTCATCTGAGCCTCAAAACGTTGGACTTTCATGAGCTTGCTTGTCAGGTATGACCATTTCACATATTCAGAGACAAATTCCTGGCAGGAACAGAAAAATATTAATATGCATGGGTGAAATTCAGAGTGCCAGTATGTCATCAACAAATTAGCACTTCTCAGAAGGAAATAGTCCCTTGAATTTTGACTGAATCACTCACAGTACACTATTGTGAGTAATTCTCTTTTTAAACATTTATTCTATAGATCATTGTCCTAAGTGAAGTATCTCAAGAATGGAGAAAAAAATACCAGTGTACTCTCTTTATAATTTAGAACTAATCAACGTACACACATGAGCACAGTGAGAATTCCAAAGTCACTGCAAATCAAGAAGGATGGAGGCACATGGAGGAGATGGGTCGAAACCCAACTATTGTAATAGTACAATGAACGCTATTTGTGTGATGGGAACGCTAAGAGCACTGACTTAAGCATTATGAAAGTTATCTGTCTAGCAAAAACATTTGTACCCCCTCAATATTTAGACTAATGACTTAAAGAGGATATGTTACTCATTTTTCCCTAGATTAATTCCCATTGTACTGAAGAGTCTCCCTAAAGGCGCCCCAAATCCCTGAGCACATTTTAACTCATTTAAATTATATTGATTTTCTGTGACACCAGAGCTATCAGTGCTGGGCAGAGAAGGTTAAAGTCATAAAACATTAATAGCACAGTTGATTGCCATGACTTCGAGATGCTGGGTATGTAAGGTCTGAAACCGGAGTTCAGGGGGCTCCTCCATCCATTCTCAGTGCTGTCTGTGAGGCTCCTCCACTGGCTCTCACTGTGTGCTGAGATCCATGTCCTACTCACATTATCTAAGGGTGTGATATATGGATAGAAAATATAAAAGACATTTTAGAAAATTCTAATTTCATATTTATTTAGTCTACTCAATTCAAAAAGCTTTTGTGTAAATGAATTTCTTGTTTTCCAGATTGATTCTATTCTCCATGCATATTAATGTCAGAATTTCATTATTTTGTCTTCCAGATCATTTATCTAAAAAGATTTGTAGTAGCACATGGCTATAGGCACATATAAACATACACCTTTAAATAGACACAAACATAGTTTAATTTTATATTTTATGTGATTAAATTTACATAATTTCTTGCATTTTAATTAAGAATATTTTCTAAGAATGTATCAGCATAGACGTAAATTATTGTGGTGAGTTTAGGTATTTTTCTTCCTCATGAAATCTATCACTGGTGTTATTGTCTAAGGGTCAGGACGAGACGTTAAGCTACTTTTCCAATGACACAAAATTAGAACCAGACATAGTTCTTCTAGATGGCCACCACTGTGTTCTTTCATCTCCAAATGATCAGCAAGTTATCAATTTGCCTTTTTTCTATGACCTACATTTCTTTAAACCACAATATGAGGTCCATGGGCATTTTTCAACCTTTGAACAGAAATCAACAGTTTATAATTTCTGTTAATTCCAATATACTTAATAGTCATGTACTCCCTGATTAGGAAACAAAAAAGGTTTCTTATACTCTTTTAATGGATCTTTTTAGAATTCAGTAATACTATAGAATTCTAGTATTAGATTTCACAGTAAAAGTTCATTGACTTATAGGTTTCAGCAATGCTCAGGATGGCTATATCCCCTAGCCAATTTCTAACTTTCCCCTATACTTTAAATAATCCATTATCTGTACATAATCTGGATTACAACCACATGTATTTATGATATGTATCAGGAAATATAATTTTTCTGTATGAGGAGGATAACATTATAGAATTATTTTATTTCTACTTGTATGAAAGGGAGAAGATATCATACAAAGCTGAGCAATTATAAGCCTTTCAAGACAGAAATAAAACATGATTTGCACTTTATAAGTCTTATTATGACTTGGATAGATGAAGAGAAAATGACTTGATTTCCTCATATCGGTGAAGAGTTTTGAGCACATGAGAGCATAAGTGGCTGATGAGAAACTTTTTTTTTCCAGCTGTGCTCAAAAACAGTTGTGAAAATGGAGACTAGGCTTAAGGAGCCTGGCAAAAATCATCTACAATTATATATGTATTGAGTGGTTAAACTAAGTGTTACATTCAGACATATTAGTAAGAAAGAAAATTTTATCTGTTAAAAATAGTCAATTATTGGCAATTTCAATAGATTCAGGTATATTCATAGGAGAAATTATTCTTGGCTTTATCAATGTTTTTATAGTAGCCCAAATTAATAAAATAAAACATTGTAATTTATAGAAACCAACAGCAATTATTTATAAGACAAACTTTTAACTGAATTGAGATGTTTGTGGAGAGGACATTAATACCACCTTCTGCCAACTGGTTATTTATTTGATGTCCAGAAGCAGATCTGAAATTAAGGCTCTTTCAGTTGATGATGGTTTTAATATATTGATATTGGGGGAAAAAAATCTTCTCTCCAGAAACACTACATAAACCTAGAATGAATAATTTGGGAGTGGATGTAAGTGACGTGATAGACTCTCCTTTGGACTTGTGCATTTGCTGTCCAAGGTAGGTGAGAAAGGAAAGAGTTGGAGATGGTGCTCAGATTTGTAGCTGGGATGACTAAGCAGCTGGTGATGCTATTAACCTAGAGAAGGAAAATGAAATTAAAATGTATGTTTTTATTTCCTATTGCTATGGTAACACCTAATTTTCCTATTGCCATGGTAACACCTAATACCTTAAAACAATACAATTTTTTAATTTTTTATTTGTGGAGGTACATGTCCAAAATGAATCTCACTGGTATGAAATCAAGGTTATCAGTAAGACTGTATTCCTAGGAAGTTCTAAGAAGAAAATCTTTTTTCTTGCCTTTTCCAGTTTCTGGAATCTGTTCCTATTCGTTGGCCATGATACCCTTCCTTCTTTAAAGCCCTTACTGGCAGGTAAAGACTTCATCACAAGGCCCTCTCTCTGGCCCTAACTCTTACACGCCTCTCTTTCCCATTTGAGGACACTGTGATCACTGGGCTAGTCTCCCATGACCACAGTGAGAAGTCAAAAGTCATTGGAAATCAAGAAGGATGGAGGCACGTGGAGATTTAACCCAAGTAAATCTCCTTTCCTTAAGGTGAAATTTTTACCAAACTTAATCCTTTGCAACTTAAATTCATCCTTGTAATATAACATATGTGCTGAAATGTAGGATGGGAACTTCCGGAGGTCTATAATTTTGCCTACAATGTGGCAGGGCAGCCAGTGAAGGGTAGCGAGTTATTGAGAGGAGCTTCCAAACACACAAAGTTTAAGACTCTGGCTTTGCAGCCACATTGAAATTTCTAGGATGTGAACATTAAGAAACGTGGATAAATTCAGTATTTGAATTTCCTCCAAACTCTTTAAATAGTTCATCCTGCCCATGTACCAAGATTGCTAGAATTACATGAAAGCCTACCTCTGAGAGTTGACTATTTTTACTCTCTGACTTATGTCTATTGGTTTTCTATGCTGCATAAAAATTCACAAATTTAGTACATTAACATAATTTCCATTTATTAGTTCACAGTTCTAGGTCAGAATTCCAGCACTGTTTGGCTTTGTTTTTTGCTCAGGGTATCATAAAACTGAATTCAAAGTGTTAGCCAGATTGAATTCTCCTTTTTAGGCTAAGTAGAAACTTGTTCTTCCAACCTTATTCTTGTGTTGGCCAAATCAAGCTCCTTGCAGTTAGCAGACCATATTCCCACCCTGTGCTTGTTGGCAACTGGGGGCGGCTTTCAGTTCTCAGAACTCACCTACTTTTCTTGCCATCTGGTCTCCATCATCCTCTAGCTAGCAACAAACATTTCTGCTTTTGATCCCTGGACTTTCCTTCTGGAACCAGTAGGAGAAAACTATATATTTTAGGAGACTATGTGATTAAGTCAGCTTACCTGGATAATCTCCCTATCTCAAACGTCAACAGGTCCAGTTAAATTACTCATGCAAGTAAAATTCATTACAATCAAGAGTTCAGATGATTAGACATGACGTAGACAGAGTTCATGATGATTAGACACCAGGAAAGAGGGTATCTGGGACCCGTTTTAAATTCTGCTTTACCAAACTCATTATTATTACCCTCCCTGCGTTCTGTCTTAGAGCTCTCACTAATCTTTGCCCCTGAAATCTTTATTCTTGCCTCAGTCTTGATCCATGGCTCTCTTCCTTAAGACAATATTGACATCTTATTTCCAACTCTACCAACTACATCCCTAACATTGCAGAGAGGGTTTAACCAACCTTCTTCTTTCTTCCTGGGACACAGCGAGATTGCACTTTACAGATAGAGTCTTGAGTTAAGGCCCCAAGTTTGGAAGTTGGCAGTACAACATTGACAGGATATGTACCTAAAAACAAGGCAATGAAAGAGATTTGAGACTTTCTATGGAGGAAGTATAGAAGAAAAAGGAGAAAAAAAGTGAAGATAAAGAAAAAGTAGAAGAAGGAAGAGAGGAGGGCATAAAGAAGGAAAAAGCCATCAACTTAGGAAGGAACACCTCAAAAATGTTTAGGTAAAATATTGTGTAAATATTGCCCATGGAGTCTGCATCTCTGAAACTATAAAAATTAAAAATGATGAGCACATATTTATGTAGTATTCATTAGGAAGTGTATTGTCATGTTTTCAGAGTTAGATTACTTAGAGAGATTGCCCTGGGAGGAGTTTCCTAACAAGTGACCAGAGTAGGAGTGGAAGGGAACAGTCACCTGTTCTGGGAACAATGAGAATATTGGTGTGCAAATTATTTAGAGTTTTATGAAAAAGCAAATCACGTATAGACAAAATGTGGAGATAGAAATAAGTAAATAAGTGACAGAGGTTTTAAAAAATGAATTGGAATTAAAAGTTACTAATTCATGGCAGTAACTCACAAAGATGTGAGGATATTTTTATTAGGAATCTAGACAATCCCATTTCTTCTTTAATGAGAATGTTTTTCAGGATCAGGCTGAATTCAAGTTTTAATTAGCAAGAAAAAAACAAATCACAAATGCTGTGGAATAGGCCAGTCACGGTGGCTCACACCTGTATTCCTGGCACTCTGGGAGGCCGAGGCAGGTGGATTGCTTGAGCTCACAAATTTGAGACCAGCCTAAGCAAAAAGTAAAACACCCATCTTTACTAAAAATAGAAAAACTGAGGTAAGAGGATTGCTTGAGCCCAAGAGTTGGAGGTTGCTGTGAGCTATGATGCCACAGAACTTTACCCAGAGCAACAGCTCTGTCTTAAAAACAACAACAACAAAAAAAAAAACCATGGAATACTATTTGCCTGTACTGTTGTACTCATGAATAAAAGAGTTTTCCACCATGTGGATATAAGGTAGAATTATGTCACATGAAATAAATGATAAGCACAGAAATGATTTTACTCCCCTACATAAGGAAAAATACAAATTATACAAATAATAGCTATTGAAAATGCTAATGAATTAAACAAACCTTTTGTATTTAAATTGCATTAATGACATTTATGTCATTGTACAAGTATAAATCTCAGAGTAATTCATAGCTATCCATTTAGTTTATTTGTAAAAAGAATGTTTAATTTTCTTTTATAATTCTTGAACTGAAGACAAGTAAAAAGAAAATAGAGAGAACTTAAGAACTTAGTGTCTCCTTGAAGCAGAGGCAGCCCAGCCTTTTTCTGTCATAGGTAACAGCCCTGTCTGTAGCTTGCTTGGGCTGTTTTAATGGAGGGAGGGGCCATGGGCCTTGGTAGCTTCAGCCTGGGATAAGGAAATAAGAGGTGAGGATGAGAAAGAGGGATTTGATTAGATGGGCCATAAACGCGTTCACTACCAACCTCCCACATTTGTGGAAATGTATCTCACTTTCCGTAGGGACCGCCTGAAATTAAACAGTGGCTCTGTCGAACAAGGAGGATTTTATTGCTCAGGCAGAAACCCCACAAAGGCTGCCGTGAGGTTTGCCTGGAACTGTTAGGAAGGAGCCTTCATCAGAGAGACTCTGCAAAGCCCAGCAGAAGGTGCCCAGGGAGCCTCTGGAGACAATTAACTCCAGATGATATTCCTGAAAAAAAATTTCCAGAATTCGGGAAGAAGAAAATTATCTTGCTTAAATAGCTTTTAATTAACTGCGAGGATCCATGTCTCCTTTCTAAGTGTCATCAAGAAGGGCCCTGTGAGCCACAGAGGTACTCGGCTGTACAGGGCAACCTGCTCGGGAGGTGGCTTTCCTGGCCTATTTGACTGCCTTTCCAGGAAAAAAGATCATTCTTAAAATCCCATGCAGATGAGGTTGTTTCTTCCCTTACTCAGAAGCGTCATCTAACAAGAACTTACTTTGTACTATTTATGTGCAAATATGTTCAGAGATATATCCTAGAAGCAGGGGTGTCCAACTTCTCTTTTTCTCTGCTGCAAATTGGAAGGATAAGAGTTATCTGGGGCCACACATGAAATATACAACACTAAGGAAAGCTGATGACCAAAAAGCAAAATAATAATAATCAGCATGTGGCTCGTGGGCCCCACGGTGGACGCCTCTGTGAGATGTTTTGTCAAGTGTGACTTAGGAGGTCTTTACATTTGCAGCAGTGTTTTGAATAGAAGGAAGAGATGAAGTAAGACCGGGAGCCTTGTCTCATTGTCTATTATTTCATTGCCTCTGTAGCTGGTTAAATTGCTATCAACTATGTCAGAGATAAGGACGGTAACTCCATGCTTCTAAAAGGGAAATCATGTAGACTTTGACAGAGAGGATGGTGGGACATGTAAGGCCAGTAGACATCTTTGCATGTAGAGAAAGTGAGTGCCAAGGCGTGAGAGGCCGTGAGAGGTAACGCCTTGGCACTCACAAGAAAGCTAGTAGAGAAAGTTGTGACATTATCTAATATTGATATAATTTTTTTTCAGAATTATTTTTCAGATTCTATCCTAGTATCCAAATCACAGAGCTTCTGCAACAAGTTTCAGTAGCTGATTTACCTTAAATATTTCTACTGTGGTACCTGTGTGATGTGTTCACAAATCTATGAGCAATTTCTGCTAGGAAAGACTTTCCTTGTGATAAATACCTATGGCAGCAGGTTAAAAATTTGGAAAAAGAATGTGTTTTTTACCTTTTGGGGAAAATCAGCAGAACATTTGGAAACTGTCTCATTTGTAAATCTCATCACACCATTCTGATTAAGCCCATCTACGAGGCTGAAATGATCACCTAAGGGGTAATGGCATGTGTTCCCAACATAAGAATAGAATATCAATTCTTTTTTATGAATTCTTATGTTCTCATACAAACCGCATTAAATTAGTATGTCTTTTTAATTTATTAATTTGCAATGCTTACTTTAGTCTTGATTTAAAATGTTTTTATTACACAAATTTATAGCTACCAATCTTTAGTAATGCAAGTATTCTGACATATTGGCAACAGGTGTATGCAAAATTGTTGTGAGCATGAGAATATGCTGACATTTCTGTAAAACAAAATTAAAACATATGCACTTATGATTTTTCTAAGGAATGAAATATGTACCCTGACATTTATATTGCCAAAAGTAACTGGTGATAAATTAATCTTCAAGTATTAGAGTATAAAACATAATGCATTTTTCTTCAAAATAAGGAATAAAACACCATTTGCCAATAATATTAAATATTGGAGGTCACAATCATGAAAATAAATGACTCTGACTTCAATGTTCCATGACTGACTGCACGACAAGCTCCACCGTGACATTTTTAGATAGGCTAAACTCAGGAGCAAATATTTACCAGGCAGCCACTTTAGGCATCCGTCTTAATTCAAGGCCACTTATAAGTAGATAGTAATATGAGATTAAAGGTGTAAGGTTTTTAATTAGGAAAACAGCTGTGTAAAAAACAAAGAGGGGAGGGAAATCTGGGGGAAACTGGGAGAACCATTAGACCCCCAAACAAGTGTAACCCCAATAGAAGAAGAAGGAAAAGTGAAATCAGCTAAAATCATCTCAAGACTGCCCTGAAATCTAAGACATAGTCACCAAACATGTCAAATATTTGTTTGAGCCAAAGTCGTCAGACAAAAGGATTCCATATTTTCCAAACAAGGGTCTGTCTTAGTCTCCTTGCCACAGCCAGTTGTCAACAGGGATCATCCGTGAGAGGTAATGCCTTGGCACTCACACAGGAGTGAATTTCAGAGTAAAGCAGCTGGGTTGTGCGTCAGTGATGCCTACTGCAGCAGAGTCTGGGGGGCTTACTCTTATGGCGTCCAGGAGAATGCTCAAGTACGATGGTTAATTTTGTGTGTCAGCCTGGCTGGGCTCTGAAAGCCCAGATATCTGGTAAAACCTTATTCAAGAGGATATCTGTGAGGGTGTTTCCAGAATAGATTTCCATTTGAACCTGTAGACTGAGTGAAGAAAATCACCTTTGCCAGTCTGGTGCATGTATTTCAATTCCAATCTGAGGCCAGAATAGAACAGGAAGGACAAGGAAGAGCAAATTGGTTCTTTTCCTGAGCTGGAACCTCCATGTTCTCCTGCTTGTAGACATCAACATTCCTGTTCCTCGGGCCTTCCAGGATAGCTGTCTGGGACTTAGGCTTAAACCACTGGCTCCTCTGATTCTCAGGCCTTCAGGTTTGGACTGAAACTAAACTACTAGTTTTTGTGGGCATCCCTCTCTAGAGATAAGATCTCGAGACTTCTCAGCATTCATAATGGCCTGAGCCTTTCCCTTGTAATTAATCACTTTCTGTTTATCTATATCTTTATCTAATCAATCTGTTTATTTGGGAACCCCAAATAATATGTCTTGTCTGATGTTTCCCAATAGAAAATAAAGTAAACTCTTTCTTTCTTTTCTTTCTTTTTTTTTTTTTTAAGAGACAGAGTGTCACTTTGTCGCCCTCTGTAGAGTGCCAGAGTGCTATGGTGTCACAGCTCACAGCAACAATTCTCTTTTCTCAGCCTCCCAAGTAGCTGGGACTACAGGTGCCCCCCACAATGCCCGGCTATTTTTTTGTTGCAGTTTGGCCAGGGCAGGGTTTGAACCCACCACCCTCGGTATATGAGGCCAGGGCCCTACTCACTGAGCCACAGGTGCTGCCCTAAAATCTTTCTTAATGATTTATTTGCATCAAATTTTCATACTATTTCTCTACTAAACTTCCACCACATTTCAAGAAATACATGGTGCCATGTGTCCAGACATACATCTTCCTTTTTACATTCTGAGTGCCAATAAAATATTCTCTAAATTTTAGCATGAAATTTGAACCAGTAAAAAGAAGACACTGGAAGTAGATGTTCTCAGACTCCATTCATCTTTTAATGATCTGCACCTTCTTTTTTTTTTTTTTTTTTTGAGACAGAGCCTCAAGCTGTCCCCCTGGGTAGAGTGCCATGGCTTCACTGCTCACAGCAACCTCCAACTCCTGGGCTCAAGCAAGTCTCCTGCCTCTGCCTCCCAAGTAGCTGGGACCACAGGCGCCTGCCACAAAGTGTGCTATTTTTTTGGTTGCAGCCATCATTGTTGTTTGCCGGGTCCGGGCTGGGGATTCAAACCCGTCACCTTAGGTGTACATAACTGGCGCCTTACTGGTTGAGCTATAGGCGCCGAACCTGCACCTTCTTAATTAAAAAAAAAACAACAACTATTTTTGGATTATTCATAACTAAATTGTTTTAATTGATTAACAAATAGTCCCAGATTCTTCCATGTAGAAAGAGGAAGATTTCCATGAATATTTGACTCACATTACAATTCTACCCTTTTATGTTTGTGAATTGTGTTTAAATCAAGTTTACGTTGCACAGATAGAATGCCAGAGTTTGTCATATATTTATCATTCCTAGGACTGAACTTTCACTCCCCCCCACTGTCCATTCACATGTTCTACAACAGAGGTGAATCTACATAGAAAAATGTACCTGTTGTCATGTTACTGAGCACTTAGCATATCGAAGGGGCGGGGCCCAGAGTTTGAGAAGAGTCGTAGTTGTGAATGAGTAACAAGAAAGAAAGATCAGTTTAAGGAAAAGTTCTGAACTGGGCATTGGGACATCAGAGTTCTAATCCACCTCAAATATTTATTAGCTGCATGTTATGATAAAACAACCAGGCTAGTTAATGCTTGCATTTAATAACTCAAAGATTAATTGTGAAAGATAAAAACAACACAAATAAAATCTGAAAATGTTAAGCTCTATACAAATATATTATAACATACGATGTTTATACATAATTAGTTGCAAATTAAAATTCCCACAAAATCTATGTCTTAATTATTTGATTGACGATATAGATGTTTGGTTTGGATTAACTCATATGCAAAATAGGGGCCAACCTCAAACTAACTTAAAATCCATAGTTAATTATGAGTTCACATATCAAAGATATTTGTTTCAGGAACAGATAGAATGAGGATCAAGATGACATCATGGCTCTGCCTCCTCTGTTTTGCTCGCCTGTGCTCCTCTTGGTATTCCTGCTGCAGATGTGACTTTTGCCCCACCGACAAAGATGACTTTTGGAAATCACAACTCTGCATGCTTATAACTAGTGACCCAAAGTGAAGGCAGTACTCCCCACCATTCCCAGAAAGAAAGTTCATAAATTCTACATCTGAATTATTTTATGGACAAAACAGATGTTTGGGTGTGGGTAAACTGAGTCCTTGTGTCCATCTTTGAATGAGTCACTCTTCCCATGGGAATGCAGTCAAAGCACTGGCGGAGGCCAGCTTAAATGTACAGCCTTATTTGTATGGAGATTGAAATACAAAAAAATGACCTTGGAAAGACCAGGATATATTGGGATATATTCCAAAGTGGAAGAAGGCTGATAAATCTATAGTTTAGTTTGAATTATTGAAAACTAAGAAATTATTCCAATTAATGCTGAAATTAGAAGAAAAGAATGGGAAATTTGTTTCTGTAGGGTAAATGCTAATGGTTTGGAGACTTGTGTAAAGTACTAGGAACTTGGGAGAAAAAAAGGAAGGAAAATTTGGGAAGGTGACCAGGCTTAGGAAGGCACAAGTATCAGTTATGATAATTGTGCTTTCAAGTCAGGTACCAATAGAAGTCTGATGTATTCCTGGTGCATCTTTATTAACTGAGGATGCTATAAAACCCAACCTGGGCAGTCACCTCTCCAGGTCAAGGGTATATTTTTAACCGAATTTCATTCCTGTGTGGGACAAATAAAAAATGAATATAGAAAAATCAAGAAAACGAGGCATACTCAGGTAACTTTCAGATTTTTACCTCCTACTGTTTCTTTTCTATTTTCCAAAATGTTTTTCTTTTAACCTCCCTGTTAAAATAGTATACATTTTTAACTTCCCAATTTACTCAAAACATACAAATAACAATAATGAAAATAGGAAACTATTTAAAACTGCTTTGAAAAGAGACCACTCGGAAGTGCATTTTAAAGTGTGGTATATGTACACCATGGAATATTATGCAGTCTTAAAGAAAGGTGGAGACTTTACCTCCTTCATGTTTATGTGGATGGAATTAGAAAATGTTCTTCTTAGAAAAGTATCTCAAGAATGGAAGAAAAAGTATCCAATGTACACAGCCCTATTTTGAAACGAATTCATAGCTTTCATAGGAATGTCATAACCTAATTATAGCCTTAGAATCTGGGAAGGGGGTGGGAGAAGGGAGGTAAGGGGGGTGACTGGGGGGACGGAGGGTGATTGGTGGGGTCACGTCTATGGTTTGTCTTACAAGGATACAAGTGAATCTTTCTAAAAGCAGAGTATGAATGTCTTAACTCAATAACTAAGAAAATGACATGAAGGTTATGTTAACCAGTTTGATGAGAGTATTTCAAAATGTATGTGAAAACAGCACACTGTACCCCATGATTGCATTAATGTACACAGTTATACTATAAGAAATTTTTAAAAAGTGTGATGGCTGATACAAGTGCTTTTTTTGACCATCTCTTGCGTATTGTTTCTTGTTTTCTCGACACAGTTAAGTGTTCCTATCTATAACAATGAATGTATTATATACTTCAAGGCAATTTAATCAAAGAGGTGGGAGTAATCTAAGCAAGAATTTGCAGTAAATCTTAAGTATATGTTAGTCCTTACAGCTTGCTCTCACATCTACGCAGAAAACTAACCACTCATTTGTTGTATTTTTCAAATTTGCTATTTCAGAACAACTAAATTATAATAATTTTAAACACATTTCCTTCGTAATGTACTTGTTACCTTAACTTGAAATGAAGTACTGATAGACATCATGATACAGAGAGTCATATATTTTCAATATAAGTCATTATCAAAGTTCTGCATAAAAACACTTCACCTATGTACCACTTCATTTGCTGATTAATTACTGGAGATGTTGACTTGTGTCAGCCTACAGAGAAAAGCTGTAGTTGCTAAACAAGAAAATTTCTTTTTCACTTTCAAGTTTTTGTCTTGAGTTTCTGAGATTTTCCTTGGAAAGGAGATAGGTAGTGTTTCATGTTAGGAAAGAGTGGCACCAGAGTGGTCATTTGAATTTATTTTCAAAGGCAATCTAAAGATTAACAAAAGGGAAAGCACATTAAATGGTTTCAGTTGAGTAAATGCTGAAAGAGTGGTGGGATGAACGAGTCCATGGATCAGTGAGATGGATTGTCTGTCTTGCTGTTCTTGGGTTCATTAGGACGTTCCATACCATGCGGCCTTTGCCTGCCTTCTCAGAGGAGGTTGTAGAGACCCTCTTCCCTCAAACCCTTTACCTCTCTACCTGTGGCCCAGATTTGATCTTCTCAACAAGGGAACTCTGGGCATATGCCCCTGTCTCCATCTCAGGAGAGCACAAAAGATGGATGTTGGTTTCTGCCTGGGAGTTTGACAGTCCTTAAGCCCCAGTAGCATTTACCTAAAGAAGGGATAATACATGGGATTAATTTTCAAATTTCATTGATCCACTAATAAATAATTAAGCATAATAAGGCTAATGAATCATCATAATGTCTGGTGTGATCACCATGGTACATATATAAAACTCAGTTGCTTGCGCTATATGTATGAAAGGTGAGTATAATGAAAATTCTCTTTTATTATTATTTTTTTTTTGGCAGTTTTTGGCTGGGGCTGGGTTTGAACCTGCCACCTCCAGCACATGGGGCCAGCACCCTACTCCTTCGAGCCACAGGTGCCACCCCAATGCAAATTCTCAATAAAATTGAAATTCTCTTTTATGATCTGGTCATTCCTCATGACACATACTTTCATCATAGTCTTCTTGGTCTACTTGGCTTTGTAGAATGATCAAATTGACCCAATTTTTAGGGAAGTCTGCAAAGTTGGAGAAAACTTGTTGTCAGATAAGTACAATATTCTTTTTTTTTTTTTTTTTTGAGACAGAGTCTCACTTTGTCACCCGTGGAAGAGCGCCATGGCATCATAGCTCACAGTAACCTCAAACTCTTGGGCTTAAGCGATTCTCTTGCCTCAGCTTCCCAAGTAGCTGGGACTACAGGCACCCGACACAACACCTGGCTATTTTTTTGTTGCAGTTGTCATTGTTGTTTAGCAGGACCAGGCTGGGCTCAAATCCACCAGCCTTGGTGTATGTAGCCAGTATCCTGCCCACTGAGCTATGGGTGCCAAGCCACCAAGTCTCTTTTGTTCTAGATTTCTTGGTATCAGCAACTGCCCTACTTTCCATGGGTTCTGTTAGGTATTCACTTGACAATGACTTTGCTGATATAGTTCCTATTACCCTGTTTTTTTTTTTTCTTTGTATAGATAGCCTCCATAGAAATACTCCAATTCTCAATCCCTACAGTTTGTAATTTTTTTTGCTTGGTTGTATGTGAAATGTTGGCTTTTAAATTCCTCACACTGTCTACTTAGCTAAAATTTATGGCAGATTCTTGGCACATAAGTTTCGTTTTATCCATTTTATTTATAAATTGCTACACCATAATTTTTTTGCTTCTTTACCTAATGCAAATTTTCATTATTTTAATCAGATATATTTGGAAAATTTTAAAATAAAACACTTTTAGATATTATAGTATCTAAATATATGATATTTGCCCTGGGTAGAACACATTCTCTAAGGAGCACATTATTTATATCTTGTTATTAAAATACATGAAGTAGAAGAGGGGCCAAATCAGGAAATAGCTGGTTCAAGATGTGCAAAGGCCAAAGCTAGTTAGAAGGATTTACAACTCAATTACATAAGGTCTAACATACTGGGCAAATGACTAAGGTTCTTCATATTATTTTACTAGAGCAGAAATTAATTGTATTTAGTAATGAAGTTATTAGCTAGACCTTGAAAGGACCATTAGAGATCTTTATTCCAATATGATTTGATTTGTTTATAAAGTATTTCCTAAATCTAATTACAAATGATAAGTCTTATTATAAGAAGTTTTCCTTTTTTTTAACTTCGTTTTGCAATTCAAATACTAAACTGGATATTTAACAAATACAATGAGATTACTACTCATACTTTTGCTAAGTGAGGATGGCACACATTTTCTATTTTTTAACGATTAATATTCTATGAAAAAGTGTAACCCTATTGGATGTTCTTTTATAACTAGATATTATTTTACTAATTAAATATGAAATAATGAAGCCCTCACATTATAACTCTTTATTGCAAATCATCACCTGACTGAGCTTCTGTTGTCATTGCTATTCTGAATAAAACCTGTTTAAGGTTGCATGATAAATAATTGTATGTGTCATCTGGACTAGGTCATAAGGTGCCCAGATATTTGGTCAAACATTATTCTGGGTCTGTCTCTGAGGATGTTTGGATGAGATTCACATTTATCTGGGTAAATTAATTAAGCACATTGCCCTCCCTGCATAGGGGAGCCTTCCCCAATCAGCTGAAGATCTGACTAGACCACAAAGGCTGAGTAAGAGAAAAGTCTTCCTGCACTGCTGCCTTGAAGTTGAAACATCTGTGTTTTTTGTTTCTTTGTTTGCATTGTTTTGTTTTTATTTTTGTTTTCCTGCTTTCAGACTCAAGCTGAAACATTGGCCTGGGTCTTGAGTCTGAAACTATACCAACGGCTAACATTAGCTGTCCTGGTTCTTAGGTCTGTGGGCCTTGGGGTATATTGGAACCTAACCAGTGACCCTCCCAGATTTCTGATTGCTGACCCACCTTGAAAATGAGCCAATTTCTTATATATACAAAATATAATACACACACACACACACATATTCCATTTCTCTGAAAAACCTGATTATCAGGTAGGGAGTAAAATGAAAAAGATAAAGTGAACAAAAGTAAAACTTTGGTGTATAAAAACTGTTTTTGATTGTATAACTTCAGTTTCTCCTGCATTTGAACTAATAGAACTCTGATTTAGCAAAATAAAGGGGGTGGAGAAGTTAATGAAGGATGATAGCTAAATATTTTAAGAACCTATGTAGACATGTCTCCTGAGAAATTACAGCATATTATATATGGAAATGCTTGACTGCTAATTAGAACTGCTGCACGGTTCCTAAATAAAGCCTTGGATAGGTGTCTGAAACCCCAGTCAATTTACGGCTCACTATGAAAATTTTGGGATTCTCCTTAAAGCTTTCTGGTTCTTCCTTTCTCTAATTTTATTCCACATGGAAGAATTAGCTTTTTAAAACTTATATTTTCAGTAGTAGCAAAGATTAGTTTTATGTACAGATCGAATAATTAATTTGGTCAAAATAGTTTGAATAAATCGCCCATGAAAATGCCAGTTCTTCTTCTAAGCACTACTATACGTCAGTGAGCATGAGAGAAAATATCCCCATTCTCAGGGAAGCTTAGGAGGAGGCAGAAGGCAAAGAGACAGGGAATGAAACATAAACGCGCAGGATGCTACCAGATTGAGAGAAGGTCTGGAGATCATGTAAATAAGAGCTCTGAATAGAATGACTAATAACTATTTTATCTCATTTTCAGCAATGATCTTTCTGAGGGGTTGACAATTGAGATGAAACATCGTTTGTGCAGAGGAACTGGTAGTGTCCTGAATGGAAGATAAGTCAAACAAAGGAGGAGAGGAAGGGTGAGTTTAGAATGTCCAAGAAAAATCTCTCCACTGCTTTAACCCTGGCCATAAAGACGTCCAATGAGTGATCCTCTGTGCTCCACTGGCAGCTTTGACAGTTCCCGCGGGAGCTGGTGGAGCCATGACTTGATAACAACGGAACTACTGAATACCTTCAGAGAAGAGCCACAGGGAATAAGGACAATTGGTCTAGGGCTTTGTGAAAGCGAGAAATGAGCATTTACTGCATTATACCACTGCAGTTTTGAGATGTGTCTGTTCTATTAGCCAGAATTTCCTGCATTCATACAGTCGTTTTGTTTTTTTTGTTTAAGTGCCATGAGACTATGTTAGCAGATGCCAAGCAGAATGAGTGATGTGATTTGGCTTATGTTGTTACACTCAAACTCTGTCTACTGTGTGGAGAATGAATTTTCGAGGGACAAGGGCAAGAGACCAGTGAAGAGTAGAACAATCAGAAAGTGATGCTGGAGTGGACTAGGGGGGTGGCCACAGAGCTGGAGAGAAGTGAACACATTATGGATTGGAAGGCTGCATGTGGAGGTAACATGCATAGAGAGAAAGGGCAATGCTTCAAGGTTTGTATTTTAAGCAATGAGATGAATGTTGGCATTAATTTTTAAATGGGAAGACAGCAGAAGAAAGATATGGTAAGTAAAGATCCGCTGAAGGGCTTTTATGACATCCAGGGCTGGGATTAACATATCTCTGTATTTTGCTACATCGGTAAACATAATCCGTGAACCATGAAGCTTGGGGAAGGGATGGTCGGGTGAAAATCATTGAGATAGAAACTTCTACAGGCTAAGTGACATGAAACTTGATACTTTTTAAAATTCAGCCAATATAGTGGAACCTAATAATATCTGTGTGCAATACACTTAGTCAGTACAATAGAAAATTAGCAAGCATAAGTTTCAGGAAGTAACTGACGTAGGCAGTAGTTAAGACTTAGGTTCAAGCCACAAGGCACGCCTTACCTGTGCTCTTCACTGGTTTTCTCACCTTGATTTAATTACTTATCATCTCTGATCAAGTATCTTTATTTAAACATAGAACAGACCAATTCCTCTGAATAAGCTTGTTATGACCAAAAAACACAGAAAAATCCATGAGAAACTTTTAAAAATGATCAAACACTACATAAATGTAAATCAAAGTTTCTCTTACTTTTAAAATAAATACAAGCGGCATTTATTAATACATTTTATATATTAATTTGGGGCTAAAATGAAATTTTGGCCATGAATAAACTGTGTAGCAAACAGAATACATGAACAATTAATGTAAAGCATCAATATAATTTTTAAAGAAGAAGAAAAATTAATTATAGCGACTTCTGAAAGAATTTTGCTTGTAAATAATCATTTCCAGAATCAATCTTTTTTTTTTTTTCTTTTGGAAGACTGGAAAAGGCTTTGAGGAGATGAATAATTGTGTATCTAAGTCCCAGTTTCACCAAAGTTAAATTCATGTCTCATAATTAATGTAATGGAGAGATGTAACCAAAAGAATTAAAAAAAAAGATAAAAATTCAAACAATCCATTTTCCAATTATTTGGGGGCAGAATTACCCTTGATTTGAATTTTAAAACCTCCCTAATACTACTGACATAAGTAAGCATTGTAAATATTGCCATGCTTACTGGGCGTGAACAATATAAGTAGTGATTTTGTTCCCTATCTGATAAAGACAGAGTCACACAAGCACAGAATAAATAAATGAATGTGGTTATTTTGACAGCACAATGTCAGTTCAGCATCTAAAATACATTTCAAAATGATATACCAGCATGACATATAGGAATGATACTCTTGTGATAAGCGCTTCATTTTCAGAAAAAAAAAGTCAGATGTTTACAGTTTGATTTTAAGACATATTATGGGCATCTCAAAGTTGAATTGTGTATAGAAAACTTAGAAGAAACTGAGAGAAAACCAACAAAAAACAAACACACAAAACAGTTGACCTGTGTCAGCATCTAAACAGCCCCCCACATTCTTTTCTGTTATCCTCTCACCTAGAGTCTAGATTATATCTACTAAGTCACTGCTAACAAATAAAACACATCAAAAGTGATGAGAGGTTATAAAGATAGTTGTGACCTGTGTCTTTCTTGCCCTGTCTCCCTCTCCCTTGGAGCCCCACCTTTGGGTGGAGCTGGCTGTTATGATGTGAGAAGTCCTCCAAAGCGGCCCACATGGCAGAGAACTGAAGTCTCCAGCCATTAGCCAACACCAACCTGAACCAACTACCAGCACCCACAGGAATGAACTGAGAGGGGATCCTTCCCCAGTCAGTCCTGGACATTCCTGCTTCTCTGCCCTCACCTTGATACCAGCCTGAAGAGAGAGATTGCATTTGAGGCACCCAGCTAAGCCACATCTAGGTTCTTGACGTACAGAAACTGAAATAATGAATAATTAGTGTTTTAAGCTCCTATGTTTTATGGTAAGTTATTAACAAACAAAAGATGATAAATATAGGATCTTTCCAGAAAACCGTCTAATTTATTGTAAAATTTTGTTTTTTAAATGAGCTTCACAAAATGTTTAAGAAGTTATACATATGTATACAACCTATGTTTATATCATTGTGCTTTTTGTGTCCATCAAAATATGAACACTAAAGCAACAATTTTTATGAGCAGGAAAAGCCTTATTGTTATAGCAGGGAAAAGTTGGTAGGCAACTCTCGGTAATATTGCATAACTGTGGCATCTATTTAAGGCTTTTAAAATTATTTTTAAGAGGACTTTTTTCTAAAGCTTTCAGTTTCAAAGGTTTTGAATATAAAACAATTTCTGAAACTAAAGCATTGACATTTAAACATTAACTGAGCTTCAAATGTAAAGGGGGGAAAGTTGTGACTGTGGGATAATGTCAGGAGAGCAGCGCTCCTGCCAACTATAAAGTTGCGTCCGGATCTGAATGTGGGGAAGCTGGCAGTGAACCAAACAGTGATGGGACTGGAGAAAACAGTTGTTTCAGCCCTGCGTATGTGCCAGGGTAGTGTTGGCAAGAAGTAACTTTCAAGCAAAACCATCAAAAACTGAGACAAATAAGAGACTCCCGACATTTAGACCAGTTAGAGATAATGTGTTACAAACAAGTCACCCCTCAGATAAACCATTTCAGGGAATTCAGTTACGATTTCTCGACAAGTCTGCTCTTAAAAGAAACTTTTCTTTCCCTTTCTGTTTTTCTTCACTTTCCTTGGATACTGGTCCTTTCATCTGGCTTACCGCCTCGGACCCTGACCCAACAGAGCATTCTCAAATGAAACTTGATAGAAGATAAGATATAAAAATAGTCTCTGCACACGATCATTCCATTGGCCGAATGTACAAGACGGGAGGATAGCTATTCAGCCTGCATCTCTTGTTTTCCCTCCCGTAAGGACTGTTTTCCTCCAACCACATAGACAAACAAACACACATCAATTTCCGGTTCATAGAAGGGGCCTTCTCTCTGTGTTTATAGACAGTGAAAAGGTGGAGGCAGCTCTCTGAGAGCTGTTTTATAAATTTGCTAATCCTCTTCCTGGGAAATCCACCTTTGTGTGCTAATCACCAACCAAAATTATAACCTGTCAATTTTGTAAAGAAGACACTGTGATATTATCCGATAGTCACAACTTTCCCCCCTTTACATTCTGAAGCTCTGCTAATGTTTAAATGCCAACGCTTTCGTTTCAGAAATTGTTTTATATTCAAAAATTCCTCTAAAAATTGATAGGTTGTAATTTGGGAGAGACACAAACATTCAGATCATAATTTAAACTCCAGAGTTAGACAACCCAAATGTGTCCGTATTATGAGGTGGCAATAACCTTCTTTTAAACTCTGAGGTTTTCTGATTTTTGACAGTGACGTTACATTGCATGACCACAAAGTAGAAATTATACTTAATAAAGTACATGTGTTTGAAATATTAATCTCTATAAATAAAATTTCTGAGTAAAATATAATAATGGACAGATTTTTTATCAAATTCCTAAAGATTAACAACAATAGCTTGTGAATTTATAGAAAAAATAACAACATAAAATGGCTTTATGGAACATTTTTTATTTGGAGGTTGTCAAGTAGCACTCTGTCATCTCATCTTTGTAAACGTGTCCTTCAATATATGTTGAAATATGTTTGAAAATTCTTCTGTTAGGTTTCATCAATATCTACATTTATTCTTCTAATTTATCTAAGGATGATAATCCCTAAAATGGTCCTAGTTAGTAAATTAGGCCTAAAATTGCATCTTATCATGATTAAATTATTTAAATGCAATATTCTTGGGGGTTTTTGTGTGTGAAATATACAGCCGTGGAGATTCTGTGTGTAGTCATACAGAGAAAATGGGAACGTTAGCCAGCTTTGTTAAAGACTGTACGTGTGGTTGGGAGCTGCCTTTGTGCTATTGATGCCCAGTGCTGTGGAACTCCACAGCACTTCATAAAGCTTTACCTGTACAAAATAATGGAAACCAGACCAACAGTCAGAAAATTGATGCAGAGCTCAATAAAGCAAAATGTGGGGAAGAAGGAAGAAACAAAGCCGCCAGGGTTTGTGCTAAGTGGGAAAACACAGCTTTTCTTGTTTTGATGCTCTTTGCTTCGGTAAGTCTCACTTTAATATAAAGTGGAAAATCAATATGGACAAATAATACTTTTTTACCTTTATGTTTGAATTTTATATCTGAGATTATTCCTTCACTTACACAATAAAAATAGTTGAATGTCAAGTATACATTCAATCCAATGCAAAGGTCCCGAAAGAAAGCAAATCTCTTCTACTTTCAGGTTGTAAACAAAAGAGTTGGTTGAAAGCAGAGTATTATTTTTTCTCCCTGAGGGCACCAAGATCAAAATATATGTCTTGAAAAGAGAACCATGGTGGAGCTAAGATGCACCTTCATTAAGGAACGTACATGGATCTGGTTTTGTGCACAGAAGGATGGCTGGTTCCTGGCTCTTGAGAGTAAGGAGGAGAGAGACAATTACAGTGGTGATACTGCAGGAAATACTGCAGGTTACCCAAGCCAGAAGCTGACTTCCCAGTAACTGCCAGGGCACAGCTTGAGACTCAGAGAGCTTGAATCTAAGTATTCATCTGAGCACCTGGAAGACCAGAGAGCCAACTGACTTGATACCAAAACCTGTAAACAGGAGTTCAGAAGAGTCCTGGGGTTGGCATTTTCAACACACTGTAATTTTTCATATTGTGGCAACTCTTACTCATGAAGCTACACATTTAGAAGATTTTTTGCAGGTTCACGGTTTTCATATCCAATATATACATTCAATTCTTACTAATTTTCCCCTATACCTTTAAGTTGAGAGTTTACACAGGGCTGGAGTATTGGATGTCCCAGGTATATTTTCTTAGATGTGGTTATTGTGAGTATAGCTAAGGGCAGGGTTTCCCAATAACGACTGTGGATTGTGTACTGACAAAGCAATGTGTTAGTGGTTCTATTCCTCATGGTGATAATTACCTACTGATGTTTCTCCCTTGCTTTTTATTTCTCTGGAATCTGGCTTACTTTAAACAAAAATCATTTTAATTTATATTAGGCATATTAGATAAAATATGTGATGGTCACTTTTCAAGAAATGCCAGATTTCTGGCAGAAATATTTTAGATTTCATTTACATATATCTGGGTAACATTTTCATAATAATTATTAAATTCAAATTTTCTAAACAGAAATAGTCTTAAAGTAAGGTAAACTTTTATTCACATTCCTGGTAAATTTATCAGGATTTATCACAACACTCTTCTCCCCTTAATTCTTCCTTGAAATGCCTAATAAGGTCAAGTTTGTCAGAACCAGGTATAGATCCTTCTAAATTCACTGGTAAAAGAACCACAAACAATAGCTAGTAGGAATAACAGATATCAGGGGTTTTTTTTTGTTATTGTTGTTGTTCTGGATTTTTTTTTTTTTTTTTTTTAATTTACAGGCATCCCTGCCTTGAATTCGTCCTTCTACCATGACTTACTGAGTAATCTGTGTTCATTGTTTTGGATTCACCTTGGTGTCAAGGGTTATTCGTCCCAGCTTTGGCTTAAATAGACCAGCAACTGTGTTCATTTAATCTTGGCTTAACCTACTTGGCTTCCTGGTTCTATTGCTGGCCAGTATGTATTATTGGGAAGCCTCCTGGCTAGACATGATCTGCCAACAAGTCCCAAGCTATCATCTCTTAACTTCTCCTAATTCTGATTTTTTGCCTCCTGCCTTTATAGGATTTTTTTTTAAACATTACACGATGCTTTATCTGACCCAGCATTTGCTATGAGAGAAATTTGATTATTCAGGGTTCTATTTCTTCATTGTCCTGATTGCATGTAAGAGGCAGAATTCCTACTTAAAGAGCTAATTATTTCATACAGGGTCATAGTGTTCAAGCATCTCAGGAGAAGTTAGAGTTCTCCATGTTCAATGATATCCTTCTGGATAGCTGAACATACATACTCATTTCTGGTCATGCGATTTGAGGTTCCTAATGGTATGTCTCAAACAGGATGAAGGTTTTTATTCTAACTACTTGTCTACAATGACATCACTGAAGCAGTGTGTTCATGGTAATAGCCATTTCTGTTTATAAAGTGATGAATATTGAATTCAGATACACAGAAAAGTGGGGAGTGGCTCAGGAGGGTCTTCCTTTGGCCCAGCAAACATGTCGGTGAAAATCAGTCTACTTCACTTATTCACATGACCCAAGTAATTTCGTTCAGGCCCGTGTGACACGGGTCATTTCTTAGCAAAATAGTAAAGGCAAGAAGAGCTCTCTTTCCTGCCTCTTATTGCCTTACTATGCCCAGTTTCTCTTTGCTCTCTAGAAATCCCCTGAGGGTATTATCAGGCAAAGATGTGACCTCAATTATGCATGTGGTCAAAAGGAAATGGAAAAAAGCAGCCCCTGACTGTGTCAGACTGGCCCTGCTAACGATAGGTTTACCGTGTTTCCACACTGAGCAAGAATGGTATCACGGGGCACAGTGTCAGACAAATCCAGCATGTGTTGGTGACAACTGAGGCTAAAGGACAACTCCAACTCCATAGTTAAGTTTGATCGATCTCTCTCTCTCTCTCTCTCTCTCTCTGTCTCTCTCTCACACACACACACACACACACACACACCCTGGCAGACACCTCTCCTGACTAACTGGATAAACTGCTCCTATTTACCAAACACATGTGAAGCCCTCTCCTCCTGATTTCCATTCCTTTCCTCTCTTAGATAAACAGCTTTTAAGACACAAAATCATAGATTTGCTTTCACTTCATCAGCACCGAAAACCTACCACACATCAAACCATTCTTTGAAACTGTTTCACAATATCCCATTATATTACCATATCCCAGAACCAGCCACTCCTATCATCCCTTACTAAATAGTAACCCCAGAGTTCCCTCTGGTATCGAGGTCTCCCTTAATAAAATGAGTTACCCTTGTTTTGTACAACTACAAGTTTGTTCCAGGTGTTGTTGAATTATAGCTATGATGATAGTACAGTGAATTTCAAAAAGTTACTTTTGCAAGAGTTATTTGTATTTAAAACTATGATAATTTTGCAATTACCTCATTTTTTTAGGCTCAGGAGAAAACAGAAGATACCTATTAACAACAGAGTGGAATAATATGAGAATAAAGTTAATTTTATATCTTCAAAATAATTTCCACTACTGCCCTATGTTGTCTATCAATTACTCCATGGTCCTGCTGGACGCAGATGTCCCACAACTCTTCACATACCTGGTAGGTAGAGCAGACTGGATTCTCAGTGCACACTTTTTGCCAATAATGGTGACTTATTTTTTCTTTTATTTCACTAGAGGTTATCAAGTACCCATTGAAAAGTTAAAAATATACCATTATTTTTCTATTTAACTGGCAGTTATCACGCATCTATTGAAGAAGTTAAAAATATACTATTCAAGCATGTTGACTATTTTGAGTTAAAGGCACTCAAAAACAGTAGGTACAAAAATATTTCTCTGACCGTCATTCCATTTCTTAAAAAGAGGAGATGAAATTCCTGTGTGAAAGGTGGCCTCCCACGAACAAAAGGAAAACAACATTCTTAGCATCACAGACTGGAAATTGAGACTAGGTATTAAAACCCATGACAGAAGTTATCAAAAGGAAAACAAGAGAACGTCTGTAGATGTCACCAGTAAGAAAATAGGAAAGTGAAAGCTATGGCAGAATTATAACGTTCACAAAGTACTAGGACACTATATATCAGTATTTGCAGGAATATCTCCATGACCTGTCATTAGCTTTATTCTGGTGATCACATTATTTACTCATTGTATTATGGCAAAGGGATATAGTCTGGTCTCTTTTCCTTTAAGCTAGAAAAAGTATCCATAGTGTGCAAATGCAAAGTCTCACGCACACAGAGATTCACACAAATATGCCTATAGTGAATATATGAATGGATAGTTATAAACTAATTGCTTTGGATAGAAAGTAAAGAAGAGCAAAGTGTGCTTTGGAGGTCGGGTGATCCAGGAGAGAAGCGAGATGGGAAGGAGGTTGGGCTGGAAGGACACATTTATCACGGCCTGACGAGGGGCCTGACAGTGTGCACAGATCTATATCTGAATAATTTCATTCAATTATCATAATTGAATCTTCATAAATGTATTAAGTAAATGCTATTATTTGTGTTTTTCAGGTGAGAAAGTTAAATATCAAAGACATTAAATAACACAGATCTGGGAATCCAAAACATGGATGACTTGGTTCCATAAATGTGCTCTTCCTGCTGCCTTCTTGGTTTTAATGCCTACTACAGAGCCATAGCCTGCCTAGCTGCCTGGCCTTCAACTTCAAGTTTTCTAATTTGAAGTGTTTTTAAATACAGGGTGGCCATAAAGTTGGCGTGCAATTTAAAATAGTGTGCAACTTGAAATTGCACATGAATTTGATGGCCACTCTGTAAATGCTGATAATGACTCATGACCACATCAGCTCAAACTAACCTTCTTGCTTGTGACATCTTTCTCTGACATTCCCTAACGAATTTGTAAAATTTTATCTCTGACTCTTTTCCGTTTGCTTTTATTTGCTCTCTGTTAAAGAGTTCACATCTATGGAGCTACCTTCCTATTAAATTGTAGATTAAGATTCTCTCAAAATTCTTATTCTGGGTTACTAACATCTGTCTTACAAATAACTTACATTTCCTGGAAGTTAAATTAAGTTGTCTGTGTCCAAGTTTTGGTAATAAACATCCCAACCAAGCCTGTTTTTCCCAGTGTCTGTTTTTGTTTCTGGATGCATCATCACCGTTCTTCTAGAAATGAAGACCTGGGTCTCTCTTTACCTTGACTTTTTCTCTTCTTTTGCATCCTCAGGCAGTTAGTTGTCATTAAATGAAAAATACATTTAAAAATTAGTTAGAATTTTCTTTTATTTTTATCCCTGCAAAGATAATCATGGTCAAATTGTTACTATACTTAATGACAATTGAAATATATCATTTTTTTCTAGTAACTTTTACCCAATTTATTCTACTTCATGTGGTCAGATAGATCCATTTAAATATACAATATATAACTATTATTTTTTCTATTGAAAAACTCTCTGGGATTCTTTATTGCCAAATCCCCTATCCCAGCATCAAAGACCTTTCTGTATGACTCAGGGCACTGCTTTCACTCAGAATGCTGTGCCTCCTCCACTGTGAATCCACTCGCCCACTGCAACTGGAATCTCATCTCTTCCTTGTCTTATCCTCCAAGGACAACTTGTTCTGCTCTCACATGGAACTTTCATTATAAGTTTTTGTGTATTAATTAAACGCATTAATGTTGAAAATGAATGTTGAAATGAAAATGAATGTTGAATTCTGTTTGGGCCGCTATAACAAAGTATAAACTGAGAGGCTTAGAAAGGACAAATCACACAAATCTGGACAGTAGGAAGTCTAAGGTCAAGCCATTGGAAGATTTGGTCTCTGGTGAGGGCTTCCTTCCTAATTCATAAGTGAAAAGTCATTTTTCTGTGTCCTCACATGGTGGAGAGAGAAAGCAACCTATTCTGTGATTATTATAAGGGCATTAATACCATTCATGTGGGCTCCACCGAATGGACCTCATCTAGTACTAATTACTAGATCTCCTGATAACATCATATTGAGTGGCAGAGTTTCAACATACAAGTTTTGGCCCATCAAAGCTCCTACTCGGCTTTGTATTTAAGGATAGAAATGATGTCTATTCTCACTCTTGCTTGGTAAGCCTTTCTCAGATGAATTGTCCCTTCATCTTGTCACTGAAATTAACTGTTCTACATTAGGTTGGGTCCACTAAAAATGAATTCTGAGAAAAATGATGTATTGAGGGAATAGTTTCATGTAAGGGACATACGATTAAGGAGAAAATGCTTAAGCATGGTGTTTTCTATAAAGACTAGATTCCCTCTAATCCACACTATATATTTCCTCCACCTTATAGTGAAGTAGGTGGCCTTTTGTACCCACCGCAGGTCCATCCTTTGCCTGAGGCTCTCGTCACCTCCCAGAGACAGGTGCACATAATCTCAGGGCTGAGATAATTCTTGTTGGGTTATGGGAATTCTTCTGAGACGATGGTAACAGTACTGTTGCACATTCACATCAACTTTCTTCTCTCTTTAAGTGTACATCATACAGGAGCTGCTTATTCAGGATTTTAGCTCATCATACTCTCTAGGAAAACTCAGAAGAATTAGTGGGTTATAGTAAGTTCAGTGCTGCACATGTGATCTTGTAAATACTGTCATCTGCCTCTGCTGCCACTCATCCTGGATTCCTCTCCTCCTGCCTAGCACTCCTTCCAGTCTTCTGACATAAGTTCCCCAAGGTATTCAAGTCAAAATGCTAGCTTTAAGTTTAATGGAAATCTTATCATGTATGCCCATGATGGAAATGTCATCTTATGACAACCAGGACCTTTACATCTACAAAGCCTAAAATTACTGGAACAAGATAAGGAGATATTCCCGAAGGTTCACTGAGATCATGGAGAATGAGGCTGAATCAAAGACATCCACTTCTATCCCTTGGTTTCCAGGGCTATATATTCTACTTCTTAGGGAAATAGTATAATATGGTGATTGCTTTCAAGGAATTATCTTCAAGATGCACCATAAAAATGACTTTAAGGTATCATTCCACTTTTACATCAAGCTGGTAGTTTTACATAAACTCAGAAAAGATAAATCTATCTGTTGAGTAGTTTGGCCCAATCCAAATGATTGTCTTTGACTTCTTCATACATTATCCCTTCTATCATCACATCCTTTGGTTACGCCCTCAAAATAATCTTCTCACTGCTTTCATTGCTAGCACCATAATCAGAGTGAGTAATCTCTCACTTCTGGGTCATTAAACTGAGTCTTCTTATTTTATCCTTGTTGACCACCCACCTACATTCCTATTCATTGGTTTTCTAAGAAATAATCCATTCTAAAACTTGTCAGTCCTTCTGCACATGCCCTGCCTTTGGCTTTCCATCTTGCTCAGAATGAAATCTGAAATTTTCGCAAATGTTTACAAGGCATACTTTGTAACCAAGCAACATATCTTTAAATCACAGACCCACCTCTTACCACTAGTGTGAAATAGGCACACTAATGAAATTATTGTATCTCAGCATATTAGGGAGAGAATTATATCAGTCAATGTACAGTAATATAACGGCTCCTGGCATTGAAATAGTACTACATAAATATCAGCTAGTG
The DNA here is from genome assembly GCF_000181295.1 of Otolemur garnettii. Taxonomy (NCBI): domain Eukaryota; kingdom Metazoa; phylum Chordata; class Mammalia; order Primates; family Galagidae; genus Otolemur; species Otolemur garnettii. Next base: position 12,773,321 of record NW_003852404.1, on the reverse strand, counting down.
TTGCTTTTGTTCTTATTATTGCAGGTGTATTTCTTGCTCATATTTTTACTAATTTTTTAAACATAACTGTTTTTCATGTCCCATGATAATTCTCAGAAACATGATATTTAATGGTTATGTAATATTCCATCCTACATCATACTATTTTCATTTCCTCACTCATGTTTTCCATCCAGGTATTACAACAGCTTCCTGGAGTCACCAGAGGAAAATAAGTCTAAGTGAGTTAGAAAGCAATAATGCAAAACTTCTTACCCATGAATGAAATAAAGAATTGAATATGTCTGTTATTCTCTCTGACAGTCCCACTTGAGGATATATTTTTCTCCCTAATATCATGTTTTAATATTTAATGGTGTAGCAAAAAGATACTCATTTGAGGCTACTGTGAATATGGGGAAGAATATTCGGAAAGCTTTATCCATCACTTTCTTTCATAGGACATGCTGGGCATGAGAGAATAGTGTCCGAGTGCAGGTTAAACTTTAGTTCCTTCTATTTAACCTTTACACGTATCAAGGGTGCTATGTGTCAAAGTAATGCTGCCATTTGTAGAGTCCCTCACTTCTTAACTGCCAGGAGTCATGATTAAACAGTAAATTGCATGAAACTGACAGGACATTAGAGACTAATACATTTGAAGGATGTCAACACCTTATGTCCTGCCGGTCAGCTTGTAACATGGGAACAGAAAGTCCAAATATGTCATAAATTGAACTTTCAACCAAGCACATGAAACTGAATTTATATTTATTTTATACCCCCAATACATCATCCTTTAAAATAATCCATTTCTTTTTTTAATGGCTACCTATTTTTTTTTAATATCAGAGAAAAAATATTAAATTAATTATGTCTTCATGACCATCTGCTCATCCCTGTCACCCTTTGAAACAAACCCACCCACCATGTTAAATTATTTCCGAATACTCATAAACTAACATAAAACATGATATTATTAAACAGAATTTAAAATAGATCATGTTTCCTTTTAATTTCATAATTTTAACAAAAAGTATTATTACTTTTTACTCAGTTTTCTTCATTTCACTTCAGTTAGGCAAAAATGTTTTGTAAATCTTTGCAAGTTTATGTTACGACTCTCGCTTTTCCCCAGCGTGCCGCCTCTGCTTCCCACGCTTTTGTTTGTATTTGCCATTTACAATAATTTTGGTCTCAGGGCCATATATTCTCTGAAATTGCTGAGGATTTCAAAAACCTTTATGTAGGTTGAAACCGTAAGGGCCATGTTAAAAATTAAACTTGAAAAGTTATTATTTTTGTTAATACTTTAAAACATAACAATGATACATACATGAAACCTTTACAAAATAAACATTTATGAAAATATCATATTTTTCTATGTATCATGTGAACTTTTATGCCTAAATTTTTGAAGGAACAATAATGATACACATTATACATGGGTAGGATGGCTCAGGAGTGGGGTTCCCCGTGGGGCTCTCAGCACTGCTGCACCCTTCTGCCTGGGCCTGCCGGAAGGCTGGGCTCAGGTCTAGGGAGATCCCTCATCTGGTGGGAGCAGGCTGGAATGGCCTCTGCCGAGCCCCACATGATGGAGGGGTTGGTGGTGGGGATGGCAAAGCTGGCTGCAGCTGGGTGGGGTGAGGCTGCCCACAGGCCAAGTGGACTCAGAAGCTCCCACCTTGCCAGCCATGCACATGACCCTTTCAGTTACAGCCCATGGCATGGCAGGAAGGGAAGGGCCCCCGTGAGAGAGGACAGGTGGAGCCTTTACAGACAGGCAGCTGTGGGAGGGTGGGGCAAACTGCAGAAACTGTGAGCCCTCCCCAGAGGAGTGTCTCCCTGCTGAGAACTGGCCACTTTTTCTCAAGGACTGTTTGTCTAAGTTTTGGACCAAAAACATGGATGCACATTGTACTTGGAGTGCATTTTACATGGCAAACTACAGTAATCAAATTTTCTCAAAAAAAGAAAGAAAGAAAGAAAGAAAGAAAGAAAGAAATTATCCAGCATTGCTTTTGTATCATGATGTCAAAAGTAAACATAGTGAAAAGGGCATAAAGCAGTTTAGTATTATTGTGAAAATAGTTCATTTTTATGAATTTCCTGAGGGAATTTTGAGGACTGCCCTGACGTTCACGGAAAAGCTATGAGAACCCCTAGCCAGAGAGAATCCTATTCTCTCTACCTGGAATGGCCTTGCATCTTACCACTTCCAATCCACATTCTTTTTATCCTTTCATTTTAAGGGCAGTTCAAATATCACTTCAGCTGTAAAATTCTTGCACATCCCTTAAAATAATAGTAATGTATCTTATGTATAAATTCGTAAACTTTATATTGTTCTCCAAAAGCAAGAAGATAGAGTAAAAAGTCATGATTCCTACTCTTGATATGGTTATGTTGTATTAATATTATGAGAGATTCACTTATGAAATATTAATTCACAAAACAGTGTGGTGTCTACAGGCATAGACACAGAGGCCCATTAATGGACCATGGAGATATAGTTTCGAATATGCAGATTTTAAAGTCTAAAATTACTGTTCAAAATAGGTCACACTAGAACAACTGGGACTGCGGTTTGAAGAGGAGTCACACGCATTGAAGAGCACATACAAAGCTACAGAGGTAAAAATAATGCTAAGATTAGTATCATAGGTGAGGGAAGGGCAGGATGAAATCCATGGCTAGTGGAGCATCAATTTGGGGGAATGAGTTAAAATCACGAAGGAAGAGATAAGCGAATTTAACATTTCTAAGTAACCAGTGATATGTGTTAGAGAGCATCATATAAGCTGCGCCCTATTCCGTATATCGTCAGAGAACGTACTGAAGACTATGTTTGGCTTATAATGTGGTAGCACACAGCATTTGAACATTGTGAATAATTGTGAACTTGTATTTGCATAAAATAAAAAAGGTATAAAACATTCATTATTCTAAGATGTACGAAATATTTTTGTTTGTTTGGTTGGCTGGTTGCTTGATTGGTCCTGTGGCTTGACTTTTCCAGAAATTGTTATGGTAAAAGAATATCTAGAAAAAGAAGTCCCCACTGAAGGAAACAGAAGTTGGTGCTCATTCTTTTTTGTTCTCTTTCTAGGTATATGTCTCATCTTTGGCTCTTACGTAATATATCAGGATTATTATTCTTATAATACTTGGGCAACATAAGACAGCACATTATATATCCAGACAATTAAATGCATATTAGTTTCTCCAAAATATTTTCTCTTACAAAGATTTAACTTAGTCTATTTTGGCTTTGTCTATCTCATTAGCAGTGTAATCTCCAGCACTCTGCACCAGCGACTTCATCTGATAACCTCAAGAAAGCAATAATTGTAGTTTACATTAATTTCTTATTGAAGAAGAAAATTTATTCCCTAATATCTTCATGAGAAATGTAATTTTGTGGTTGAGAATGGACATATTATGCAGATTCTACTCAGAAAAGCTTCATAATTAGGAATCGGAGGAATTATTATCACAATTTCTTAGAGCAATAACTCACTTTATTGATTCCCTTAATGGTATACAGTAAAATGGTAGTCAAATATTATTTTATATACTCTCCCAAAATAACAGTTCCTAAAAATAATTTCTGGATATTTACAAATAGTTAGATAATTGAATTCTACATCATAATGTGCATTTGTTGATTAAGAGGAAAAAATACTTTAATGCTAATTTTACACATCTGGAAGAATTTTGGGAATTCTTTTGTTTAAAGCTTCCTCATAAACCTAAATGTGAAGAGTTTCTAGCAATGTTTTATTTTAATTCCTCCAAATATTGTTGTTTAGAAGAGTTATATTGCAGTGATGGAGCAGTGGTAGTAAGCCATGTCAGGTGCAAACACGAAACTATATAAGTTCTTGCACTATCACTTGTTTGAATTAGTGCTGGAAGTTTCTATTTATGTTACATAGATGTCTTCATATTTTTTCCCATTGAAAACGCATTTTATATCATTATTACAGAGCCCCGCACCAGTCAAGATGAAAACTTTGTCTTGCTCTACCATATCAGCCTGGGTAGAATACCCCCCCCCCTTACCAACCACCAAAAACTTCCTTCAGGTCTTATGTGTCTACTGAAACAGAATGATTTCCGATCTTTATATTTGAAAATGTCCCATAAACATCTATCTGGCTTCCCAGTATGTAATGAAAACATATGTCCTGAGGCACTAAACTTACTATGAAAATATTTTATAAAAAAGTAAAATAAAATAGGACAAGAGCCCAGATGGCTGGCTGGACACAGACTGCACACTCCATTCTCCCGTACAGCGCTGAAAGTGTTGAGTGGATGTTCACCTCGTCATCTAAGAAAGAGCACTGGGAATCAACAGAGAGATGAGGATGCAACCAAAGTGACTGAGATGGAAGAGAGGCAAACCACTTAGTAGGACAGGAGGTACGTAGGTGAGTGCCCACATTGGGGAAGGGATAGAAGAGAAAATCCTGGGGCTCCACACTGCCCCCCACATTCATTCTATCTGAGCTGTGGAAGGGACCCTCCACTGCAGAAAGTCACTGATACAAGGAGCTGAGTGGAGATCATGCAGTGGCATAAACCTAGAGAGAAGACACAGTGGGGACCCACTGGCTTGAAAAACCTGGGCACTGTGGCTGGTGCTATTTTGAGATCCCAGATGCAGAGAACTGATTTAATACCCAAAGTCAGATTTATTGCTGCTGCCTCCTCATTGCTCCTGCCAGAGTAGGGAGGGAGGAGGGAAGCTGGGCACTACTGGGGGTCCATGGTTAGAAATCACACAAGTTTGATGGCACCTGTGGCTCAAAGGGAACCTGGGTAGGGTAAAAGCTCAGGCTGCTCCAGGCTGATAATCACCACACTCATGGATATGGGTAGGATTGCGTTCCAGCCGCACGGGCTGTCAAATGCTGCCTGTTGTGGATATGAGTGGGGCATCACTCAAACTGGTGTGAGATGGAAATCGTAGCTGCTGACAAAAATAGCAGGATGTTCACTTATTAAGAGAATCACTGGGCAATCATGAGACAGGAGAACAGTAGTGTGTCATGTTCACAGTAGATCTGTCCCTTTCCTGCTGGGGCAATCCTTGAAATAGAACACAAGTGTGCCATCCAGGGATCTTTCCTCCTTTCCGCTTAGTAGGAGAGTTCCCAGCAGAGCACAGGAGCACCACAAGTTTATCTGTATTGAGTTTGGAGAAGAGGTTTCAAATGAAACCTGAATAAGAATAGAATAAGAACTCTAGCAATAGGAAAAAAAAAAATCGTATCAACACCAGGCAGCACCTGTGGCCCAAAGGAGTAGGACACCAGCCTCATATACTGGAGGTGGTGGGTTCAAACCCCGCCCCAGCCAAAATCTGCAAAAAAAAAAAAAAAAAAAAAAAATCATATCAACACCCCTGGTGGATTGTAACAGTTCTCCGGTAATGGACCTCAATCTAAAGGTAATTGTCAGTGTGTCAGATACAATCATTCAGAAAATATGATGAACATGATTGATGAGAAAGTTTAAAGTCAACACAAATAAATAAAAAAATATAATTCAGGATACGAATGAAAAATTTTCTAATTAGATAATAGCTTGAGCTCAGGAGCTTAAGACCAGCCTAAGAGTGAAACACCCATTTCTATTAAAAAGAAAAGAAGAAGAAAGAAAGAAAGAAAGCTACCTGGGCCCTGTGAGGGACACCTGTAATCCCCACTACTTGGGAGGCTGATAAAAGAGGATCGCTTGAGCCTGAGAGTTTGAGGTTGCTGTGAGCTATGATGCCACAGCACTCTAGCCAGTGTGACAGAGTGAGATTCTGTCTCAAAAAAAGAAAAGAAAAGGAGAAGAGAAGAGAAGAGAAACGAAACGAAACCCAGGAGAATGCCTTAAGAGTAGACTACACAAAGCACAAGAAAGAATTTTGAAGCTTGAAGATAAGATTTTCAAATAAACAGTAAAAAATGTAGAGAAAAAAATGAACAGTGACTTAGAGAAATAACAGACTATATAAAATGAAGTATTATAGAAGCATAAGTATTCCCTTAATATTTTGAAATAAATGGAAAAAAGAAAAATAAGTTATGTCAAAAATATTCCAAAAATATATCAATATATGCTCAACTAGTTAACATATTTGGCCACTAAATTTAGTTATGTCCATTCTGAAAGCCTGGATAAACATGGAAATATGATATATTATATAATTTTCACTATCTGGTTTTAAAAAAAGAGGTTATTCTAGTTATTTAAGGAAGCTCACTTTTCTCTGTTTAAAATGTAACAGCAATGTGTATATCTGATGGGCACTATAATAACCAACTGAATAAGACACATCATGAGGTATATTTGAGGGATACAGAAATTAGTATTTCATATAGAAATTAGTCTATGGAATTGAGAATACATCACAATTGGTCAGTTATTAAAAGCTGAGCTCACTTGGGTATATAAGAACAATCATTATGGCTGAAGAAAAACTCATTTTTCAAGTGCCCATTCAATAAAAAACAGGTGAGTTAATTATATTTGAGGGGAAAATAGATGTGGGATGAATGACATAACCATTTCCAAGAGTACAATCTAAATTGCCCTCTACAACAGTTCCTCTTTCATTGTTCTTTTAGAAAATTGCTCCTTTGAATTTACTGAGCATTCATTTTGTCCACAATTTAATTCAGGAAATACTTGCAAGCAGTAACTTGGTTCACTATACACTTAATTAGGACCTCGGGACACAGAGTTTATGCACTGTTCATTTTTATCAAAGTTACAAAGCTGGCCTTTGGTTGCCCTGTGTGGTGACATTCCCACTTCAGTGAATCTGTCATATTCTGCCAAAAGCAGTTTTTGTTGAAAAATTCACTGTACAGTATGATAACAAAGCAGAGGATTTGGAAGTATATTTCATTTATCAAAATGTACTGAGTGTATTCAGTGTATGTAGACAGCCTAGGAGACACCCAGTAGTGTAGATACAGCTTCCTTTTTTAATTTTGTTTCAGTAAGAAGTACATTCATAAAAATGCCAATCTGACATTCCAAATGTGACATTCACTACAGAATTCACACTCCTTTTCTCTTTCCTGCATGATTCCCGTATATCCGAGATCTATCAGAATGAACATTCTAACTCCCCCACAGTATCAATGGTATTTTCCCAGTGCTCAGGTGCAGAGCCAGATGCATCACTCATCTCTCTGCCTTGAGAATTACTTCTTCTTACCTGGTTGTTTCAGTGTATCAACATCAGTCGTCCTTAATCCCCCACTGATAACATGGGGAAGAATGAAATCAAAAGGAGACTATAATCCCTCTTTCTTTCCTATCTCTATTTTGAGAGTAGAGAGATCACTTGATAACACACGTGCTACCCAGAACACAAAAATATACACTTCTGAGCTTCAAGTAGCACCAGCTGAATCCATATCACCGTTAATCTCCTGCCACAGCCCTGATGCTCTCTCTATCACGCAGCCACAGTTTATTATCATTCCCTCTTAACACAGCTTCCGAGTCTGTGCGTCTGTCCTGTGGATATGAGAAACCTGCACACTCGCCACCTTCCTGGGCAGTTACAGCTTGACAACATTGTGGCATTTCCTGAATGGGATGCCAATAAATTATCTTTAAGTGAATTTAAAGGATCTGGTTGTTTTCAGCATCCTTAGAGGTACGCCTTTCTGCTATAATTTAATCAAGTGTTCTTAGGCTTCAAATTGGCGGCTTGAATGCATGCATGTGGTAGAGATAAAGCACTTGATTTTTAGGACTGAGTTTTGACAATATTCCCCCATTATACCTAGCTGTCGGCGGAGCAACAGTGGATGGAGTCATCATTCCCCCCCTTCAAATTGTGTATATATAGTTGGTCCATAAAAAAAAAAGAAATAAAACAAACAAACAAAAAACCCTTCCTGGACTTGGACCATGCATATTTAGATTTAAGTGTCCACTGTATCAGTTCATTTAACTGGTGAAATATCTTTGAAAGAGGAATGTTTCCTTATCATGACAAAATTAGGGAACAAATTCCTTTAATTAATTAAATTCATGCATTCACTGTAAAATAATTAATCATTGCTGTATTCCAGGCACTCTGCTTATCTTCTGGGTATTCAAAGATGAACTAAATATGTTTCCCCTTGTCTAGTAAGTTTTGCAGTTTAGTGGAGAAGATAGATATATGAAGTAATATACCAAGAGAAGATGCCACACAGGGAGATAGGAATTAAGGGGACTGTGTAGCTCAGAGCAGGAAGCACCCCTTCCACTTAGAAGGCATGGAATCCTTCCCCAAGGAGGAGGTCATACGGGCTTCAAATCTCATTATTCATGTATCCATTTATTTACAATGGAAAATACTATACAACACAGCTTAGCTTCTTCAATTATATTTCAAAGCTCATGTTTGATGTTTAGTTTCCTTCAGGTAAAAAGAGAGAGGGAAAGCCTGAGTCAAAAGTAGCTTTGAATCTTAACAAAGATATTCCTGACTTTTTAAAACCAGATTGAATTATTGAAATTGAGTCTATTGGGGAAGGGATGTTCCTGAAGGCACGTTTAAGAAACTCAGTAATAATGTTACGATTTAGCCAGGGTAGAAAGAGCAAGGAGAACAACAGGGGTAGAAAGAAGGTAAGACACCATGGTTTACCTGTACCCCTGCACCTGCTGCTCTAACCGAAGCTCAGCTGTGGGAGGGAGACGTTTGAGACATCCAGATGTAAGTGTACAAGGAATTGAGTCTAAGACATAAGAGAGAGACTAGCAGGAGTTACACCCCATGGGAATTAGAAGAAAAAAGCTGCCAGACTCTAAGATGAAAATAAGGCACAATAACAAAGGTAGAGCAGAAGTTGTTCAATGCAGATGGATGGATGAGCCTCAGAAGTATCTGTTATTTTTAGAGTTTTCAGAATACCTCAAGGTACTTAAGCATCCAAATGAAGGGATTAAGTTTCCGAGAAGGCTGGTAGATTTTCAAATACTCGGGGTCAAAACAACAAGGACATAAACAGGGCATTTGCAAACAAGAGCAAATAGCGGAGACCACAGCCTCCACCTATGAATGCAAGAATGTCAGCCTCCAAGCCACTGTGTAGGACAAACCCGAGGGTAGCCAGCATAGGAAATGCATCAGCTCAGCCACTGCACTGAGACCAACATGAACCACAGGTCAGATTATAACCCATTAGAACAACTTTTCCTAAGTGCCAATAAAAACTCAAGTTCTTGCTGAGCATGGTGGCTCACACCTGTAACCCCAGCACTTGGTAGGCCAAAGCGAGTTTACCTGAGCTCACAGGTTTGAGACCAGCCTGAGCCAGAGCAAGACCTTGTCTCTAAAAGTAGCTGGGTCTTGTGGTGGGTGCCTGTAGTCCCAGCTACTGGGGAGGCTGAGGCAAGAGGATCACTTGAGCCCAAGAGTTTGAGGTTGCTGTGAGCTATGACACCATGGCACTCTACCAGGGGCAACAAAATGAGATTCTGTCTTAAAAGAAAAAAAAAAAAAGCCTCAAGTTCTTTAAATATCTGGCTACTATGATGGGGGAGGTGATAGCAGAATAAGATACACATGGCATGAGGACAATGAGTTATTTGAAGGATGCCATTCAAGCCAGTCCTGGTAGGGCAGTAAGTACTAAAGGGACAGGAGTTTGACATAAAAACATGGGAGAAATTCTTAAAATGCAGTCTGATGTCTGGCTGTCAACCAGTGAAATGACAGCTCTTAAGGAAGATCAGATCAGTCATAAAGAATAAAAAACTGTACTTTCTTGTATTGATCTGAAGGTAGGAATAAATCTCTTAAATTTTTTTACTTTTATTGAACAAAAACAAGCAATTCTAACAACTGGTGATAAAATCAACAAGCAAGGTGTTTCTTGGGGATCTCAGACTGAAGTGGGAATTATAGACAAGACATACCCCATGTTGCAATGAGGATGAAGCCTTCTATGTTAGAAAAAAAACTGTCTTTTTAAAAAAAATTTATTTATTTATTTTTTATAAAGACAGTCTCACTTTATCACCCTCGGTAGAGTGCCGTGGCATCAAGCAGCTCACAGCAACCTGCAACCCCTGAGTAGCTGGGACTACAGGTGCACGCCACAACACCTGGCTCTTTTTTTTTTTTGCAGTTTGGCCGGGGCCAGGTTTGAACCTGCCACCCTCTGTATATGGGACTGGTGCCCTACTCACTGAGCCACAGGCATTGCCCAGAAGGAAGCTATCTTATGGGACTTTACGGATGTTCGTGTTACTAAATAGTATGAGGAGAAAGTGGCCAGGACAGACTTCCAGAAAAAGTTGTTTGTGAGTGGAAACATTGAGGGTCAGTCAAGAAACCGTGAGTCAGATCAGCCTTAAAACTGTGAATGCAGCAATCACTGTGACCAGGTGCAGATCATTCCTTAGGTATCAGCCCTGCCCAGAAACCCTCTCAGGCACAGGCTGGGTCCTGAGCCATCGCTCCAGATTACCTGGTTTCCCTCATTCATCGAAACAGTGCCGACCTGAGCACAGATGGGGCACATTGCTTGAACTGTCTGATTTATTATTCTGTCACAGGGAAGGAAGTCAGCCAGCTGGAGTCCTCACATGTGAGGGATAGGGTCCTCTCCTTAGACCTGCCCGGGTCAAAATGTTCATCCATAATCACAGTGACGTTTAGAGGGCATGGCACTCTTTTCCTGACAAGTACAAGGCTGAGGGACTAGGGAGTGCAGTAAAACTGCAGTCCCCAACTCCTGGGCCCACAGATAGGTACCAGCCCCTGGTTGCTAGGAACTGGGCCACACAGCTGGAGGGCAAAGTGAGCGGCCAGCAAGTGACTAAAGCATTGACTGCATTTACAGACACTCCCCAGCACTGTGTCAGCGCCTGGCTCTGCCTCCTATCAGGTCAGTGCAGCATTAGACTCTCACAGGAGCGTGAACCCGACAGCCAACTGTGCATGTGAGGGACTGAGGTTGCCCACTGGTCGTGAGAATCTAATTCCCCATGATCTGAGGTGGCGCTGAGGAGCAGCTCCAAAGACCGATTATCATTAGCTGAGCAATGTGACTGTGCAGAGACCATACTAAATCAATTCCTTGCAGAGTCATCACAAGACCTTATCAGTGAGTGGCAAATGGCAGTTAAGCTGCATGTGGTGGCAGGAGAGTTGATGCACCTCCATCGTGCAGCTGCATCTGGCGCGAGGCATCGAATCACACGCTGACACTTATTTGAGTGTGTGCATGGGCCGCCTGTTATTTTACTTACCACTTCCATCTGCACCTCTTTCCCACACTGCACACTCGTCCTTGTCACAGTTTTGGTAAGCCCACAAGGTAACCCCAGTAAGACCGAGTAAAAAACTGATGTTGTTGGATGGAGAGCTTCTTTGAAAATAGGGAAGCCCTCCGTCAGGATGAGAAAGCAGAAGACTCTAAGACTGCCAACAAAATCAAAGTTGCCCTTAAAAGAAAACACCAAAATCCTACTTAAATTCTGGGTTCATTGCAACAGGTGATTTACACAATCCAACCCTGCTTTGTATGGTGACCGGCTATCCAACAAAGCCATGAAACCTTCAAAACTGTGTTCCCACACGTAGACCAGCATCCTGCATTCAAAGACAAGCCTCTGGTGTTTGTATAAAAGAAAAAAAAGAAACGCAAAGAATGGAGGCAATTATTGAAGGCCAGCACTTCATCAAACATTCTGCACTGAGACCATCCCTGTTAGGGGCTAACCGCATTGCTAACGCTGAGGAGCTTTTTACCATTGGTTGATCCTGCCCCCTGTCAAGGACATTTGCTATAAACTTTTACAAGAGGCTCCAGTACAAAAGGTGGCTTGTGTTCCTCTTCTGGCTAGCAACGTAACTAGACAAATTGATGAAATAATAGAGAATTTTGAAGTTTCATTGTTAGAGGGATTAGTGAGCACCGTGGTACACAATCCAGGTTGAGTATCAACCTTGTCAACAACAAGACAACAATGCTTGTTTTGGGGCTGTATATTTTCAGGAGGATGTGCATGGGGATATGTTATGTGCACTTGTGTTGACAACCAACAGCACAGCTGAAGAACTATTAAAGTCCTTGAGTTATTACACATCGGGAAAACTGAATCCATCATTTGGTTTTGGTGTATGCATGGACAGAGTGGCTGCCATGACTGGACGGCTTCAAGGAGGTCAGGTCTGAATGTGAATCTACACACTGTGTCATCTGCAAAGAAAAGCTGACTGTCTGGAAAACATCACCTGAAATAAACAACACTTTGCAGGATGTGATTAAAATTATCAACCGCACTAACTCACGTCTGTTTCCACAGCTCTGTGAGGAGACGGACACAGAGTACATACATCTTTTCTAATATACAGAAGTGAGAAGCTTTCCAAAGGTACATCTCTAGCCAAAGTTTTTAATTTGAGAGCCACTCCAGAAATTTCTTTCTGAAAAGCAGTTAGCACTGGCAGCACATTTCAGTGACACAGAATGGGTTGCAAAACTTGCTTACTGTGTGACATATTCAACCTGCCCAAGGAACTCAATCTGCCACTTCAAGGGAGAATGATAACCTTGTCCTAGTCAGCTTAGAGTGGCTTTGTTAAAGCCAAACTGGAATTATGGGGACAAATAGTGTACATTGGTATTTGTAACATGTTTCAAAGATTAGTAATTTTTTTTTTCAGATAAATATAAGGGTGCATATAGCAGAGATTTTGAAAGAGACTGAGCCAGGGCCTTCTTTCTCCCCAGCCCCTCCCCCGAGCATAAGATCATTACTTCCCAAACATGAAAGACTTCTGAGCTGGAAAGGAACAGATCCATGACCCATTTGTGAAAAAGCCAGGTGAATTGACTTCATCCAGGCTAGAAGAGGACCAACTGCTTGAGATCACAACTGTCAGGGGTCTTAGAAGTATGTTTGAGACAACTTCAAATCTCCATACGTTCTGGATTAAAGTCAAGGCAGAATCTCCTGAGATTGCCACAAAGCACTGAACAGTCTTTTTTCCATTTCCAATATCTTTGTGAAGTAGGATTTTTTGACAGTGACAGCAACCAAAATGCGATTACAGAGTAAAAGGGATATAAGCTATACACTTCAGGTGGCACTGTCACCAATAACCCCCGGACGGGACTGTCTAGTTGCAGGAAAACAAGCTCGGAGCCCCTACTGATTCTGCATCATGGTGAGTTGTATAATTAATTTGGTATGTATTTCAATGTAATAATAATAGAAATAAAATGCACAATAAATGTATTGTGCTTGAATCATCCCGAAACCATCCTCCCAACCCCAGTCCCTAGAAAAATTATCTTCCATGAAACCTGTCCCTGGTGACAAAAGGATTGGGGACCACTGCAGTAGAGAACAAAATCAGGGTCCAAAAAGATTCAAGAGCCTTGAGCCATTTTACAGCCAGAAATAGTTTCTGAATCTTGATCCAAAAACACACTACTATACAGGTATAATAATGAGCACAAGATACATCTTAGTAGGATCATATGTAGGTTAAGGATAATAACCAAACTAGAAGTTAAAGATTTATTCAATCATATACTCAATGACAGCTAAATGTGTGACTCATGTCAGATTAATATAATACAATCGTGCTAATAAAAATAATAAAACTTTAAAAATATAATATCAGCAAGAAATAAATCAAAAGCCATTTTACTACTTTATATTTTTGGTCACATTTGGAATATTGGGTCTACCTAGGCTCTAAACGTCTTTTATACACATTAGAATATCTGTTACATTCATAAATACAAATGCTTCATAACTCCTTACCATATATAGTCATTGCACCATTGATTCAGAATAAGTAGTACCTTGTTTTTTAGGATGAGTTAACAGTCTTTATTAATATATATTCAGGGAAATCTAGTTAGATTGGACTGGTTTAGCAAGAAGAGTTCAGCAGAGGGCATCTGTGAAGTATCAGAGTTACCATGGAAGATAGTGGCAAACTGGAAATAATACAGAACTTTGTGAGGTTAATGAACTGAAGAAAAAAGGATGGTACTGAAGGGCTTAAACACTAAACTAGCATGATATATATTTTTTAATTACTCTGGTTATAGGTGTAATATTTTCCATCTCTTTATGTGTAAAGTTCTCTTAATAGAACTGTTTTCTATGACATTGGAAAACTGAATCATAATGGCAATAAACATGCTTGTTTTTATATTTTTATTTGCCCTGACTTCCCCAGTAGTAGCATTTGCTTTTAATGCTGTGAGATGAAGGGAAAGAAAAGCCTAGCAGTGGAGGCTATTTGTGAATACATGAAATGTAAAATCCAACAAATTCCGACGACTCAGTCTACTTTAATCAAACATCAATAGGTTAGGAAAACTGACTCAAAGGCCTCAAATTCCACTCATATCCTAGGTGAAAATTCCCAAGTACCACTTGACAAATCAAAATCGAAAGTTGTAAAAGTTGCTAAATTTTTCTTCCTCTAATGTAGTAAATTTCTTTGAACTGTTCTGGTGTTATTATTCCAATATTATTCCAACAAATACGCATTGGGCATAACTGTTGCGACTTAGGGTGCTCTATACAGTTTCTGGCTTTGAAGAAGTCCCGCTTTGATGTCAAGACCCTCCAGGATCACAAATGATTCCAATAAAACACAATAAACACTGAGTGAGGGATATATAAGAAATGTTAGCATATTATAGGAAGGAGTGATTATTTAGTATGTTTGAGAATTGGAGGAAGCTTCCCAAAAAGGGTGAGAGCTTCACAGATAAATACCACAGGAAAAACCCTGGGGAGTGATGCCAATAACAGAGCTGGATCTCAATCCAGGACATGCAGCAGGAATCTCAAACTCTGATAGAAAGATTTTATATGCAGTCCAATAAAGCAAACAGCTATTTAATGCTTACTGGGTTTGAAATACTGTTTGAGGAATATGAATAAATAGATTAAAAATGATTTAAATAACTTTTATTGCTAGCTATCATCAACTAGATATATTCTAGGTGCTTCTTTACATGATATTTATGATCTCCACGAGAATAGGTTATAAACTGAGGCTTTTCTCAGCCCATGGAACATTGAATCTAGTGATAAAAGGAATATATGGGAAAATATGTCAATACCTCCTAGTTAAGTTCAATGATGGTCAAACACACAGAGAAATACTATAATGACTTGAAGATCAGGAGTTTCCCCAGTCTCAACCAGGAAGTTAGGACGTTTTTAGAAAGTTTCTATACTAAGGAGCACAAAGGAGATGATATCCAAGTTCTCTTCAGTGATGGATAAAATACTGGAGAAAAGCCAAAGATAGAAGGGTAAGAGGCCAAAAGAGACTTCCCTGGAAAAAGCATATGACCCCAGTGTTCCAGACTCACAGTAAAGAAACATACTCAAAGCCATAGAGCTAATCCCTAGAGGAACAAGACTGTCTGCATAAAGAACTATTTTAATTTTATAATTTTTATATTAGTCATTAAAATCATGCCAGTAATCCCAGCACTATGGGAGGCTGAGGCGGGAGGATTGCTTGAGCTCAGGAGTTTGAGGTTTGTCTGAGAGAAGTGAGACCCTGACTCATAAAAAAAAATTAAAAACTCAGCCCAGCACCACGGCAAGTGCCTGTAATCCCAGAGGCTTTGGATGCCCACAGCCAGAGTCTGAGGTTGCAGTGAGCTATGATGCCATTGCACCCAGGGCATATGATGGGACTCTGTCTCAACAACAAAGAAACCAATCCATCACAGTCTTTGAGAGAAAAACATTCCTGTTATTCAGGCCAAATTTCATTCACTAACTGGTATACTTAGCTCTGTCTTCTCTTTCTACAAAGTCTATAGGACACTCTTTCCTTCTGCCTTGATTCCAAAGTGTACTTGTCATTCAAGCATAGCTGGGGCAGTCACTGAGACCTTTGCTGTTGGGAGGTTCAATGCAGTGATTGACTTACTTCTTTACGAACAAGATGATGAAAGTGTATAATGATTTGGTTCACACTATTATGGAGGCTTAGATTCCCAATATTTTCTGTAGGTTAGCTATAGAGAGATAATCGTGTAGCTCTAGTCCAACCTTGAGAACCAGAAGAGCTGATTCACTAAGTTTCTATTTAAAAGCCAGCTGGGTCAAGACGTCAAAAGACTTGGTGACATTTCAAAGCAGGAAGACAGTTGTCCCAACTCAAGACAGCGGAGCAGGAGGCTGTATCTCTTACTCAACCCTCCCTCCTATGCAAGGCTTCAGGTGGATCTGATGAGCTCCCCTCATCCGTGTTAGGGAGCAGAACCTGCTTTACTTTGTCTACTAATTAAACATGAATTTCATTCAGGAACAACCCTCCCCCCAAAGAATATTGCATGATCAGGTATCTGGACACCCGTGGCACAGTCAGATTGACCCAAATTAAGCCGTCCCAGGACCGAATTCATTTATTTTTATTATTTAATGGGGGGATCAAACAAAATAATAGACTTAAAAAATCTTGATAATAATGGCAGAGTATAATTTTTTAAACTCTTGTTTTTCAGAGAGTTGATTTAAAGTCTCTCTTTACCTCTTACCCTATCCCAGTCCCAGAGATGGGTGTGCATGTTGAGCAGATTCCAAGGCACTCTTTTCCATGTATGAAGAGATGTAGACAGAGAGGTGTGTTAGGTGTGTTTTGTTGCTCAGGAGTCCGGGCTCGTGATCCTCTATCCAGTGTCCCTAAAAGCACACCCAGAGCTGTTCTTCTGAAGGGACAGCGAACTTTTTATTGCTGTTGTTATTTCTTGTTTGTTTTTTTAAACATAATTCCCTTTATCTAGATTGGTTTAGGGTTGGATATGAAAGACCACCTAGATAAAATGTTTATAATCTATCCCATGGCATCCTGTTACAAAATTTGTCTTTAAAATGGAGTTATATTGATTACTTGGGATGGGTTGTTTTTATCAGAAATTGAAATAATAAATTCTTTCCTAGAGTTTTTCCTCCTAAAAATAACGATTCAGCTAGTTTAGTTGAGCCATAAACACATGTAAGTCAGTGTGAAGAAAACATTGCGGACATTAAAGGGTAATGTTTTTATACAACCAAAGAGTAGAAGTTACCTTCTTTATTTCTTTCAGGCAACATAATTGATGGTGGCGAATATTTTTCTTTGTCTTATTTACTTAAAACACACTGAAGTGTTATTTTCAGGTTCTTGCTCTGCAGAGAAAGCAAAGAAGGAAAACCTTACCTGGGATTGACATACAGTAGGTAGAAAAATTTGTAAGGAAATTCAGTTCAAATTTTGGAGCTCTGAAGAGGAAGGAATATTGTATGGTGATCTCTGATCAACCTCTTTAAAACCTTCTCATGTCTTTCCTGAAAAGTCATGTGTCAAGAGAAACAAGAGCTCTGGAATGCCTTCCAAGTTGGGGGTGTGGGGGGATTCTCTGCCTCCCATGCTCCTCTATTGAATCCGCAGAGAATTTCATCAACTATGTATTTAGTATTTCAGTAAACATTCATAAGTTTCTATACTGTGCTAATACTTTCCAAGGCATTGACTAAACAAAGAAGAATAAAATGATCCTAGCTTTAAACATTTCACACATTAGTATTCTGGCAAGTGGACAATTCTGATTTAAATTCTGCAGCACAGGGGTATTCATGAGGATAGGAGATAGAAGGTTTTAGAAGGCCCCTAACTCCATGATTGAGAATTGTTTCCTGGAGGATCTGACATGACGTGAAATTTGAAATGCAGTAGTTATCTAGGAAGAACTGGTGAGGTTAGTCCCTGTTAAAATGCACAGAAACGGAAAAGTCCCAGGCACAGAAGCGACGGCTGACTGCTGCGCCTCAGAGTCATGACTCTGGACCGAAAAAAATCATCTGCATGTTATCAGCATCGGATTTAGAGAGCAAAGTATGGCTTATGGTACATGTGAATTCTATCAGCAGAGCTACGAAAACAGGAAGATGCGGATGTGGAAACCAGACAGAGGCGGAAGTTGTCAGTTGTACAATCACTGGTGTTGCTGGTTTTGTTGGTGCTGTTGTTGTATGTTTTTACATAATTTTAATACTGCACAGCAGATTTCTAAAGGAGCAGGGATTAGCAAGAGAAAGGTGATCTATATACTCTTACGAAGCTTGCTAAAAATGTCTGTAATGCCAAAGAATAGGAAATAATGAAGGAATTTCCTCCCACATGAGAGAACAATATTGTGTTTAACAATATCCCATTTTTCAACTACCAGGATTGTTTCTGCCTTTTCCCATTTATTTATGTAAAAAAACAAAAAAGCAGAAGCGAGGTAACAAAACCTTGTTAAACTTTTTCAACAATCCCTGTTATAATGTTCAAAGCAATTACTTTTGCTGTCAGCAGGAATAAAATTTACTACCATCGGAGAGTGCAAAGAGTCAAGTGTATTGCTAAGAATTACAACATAAGCGGCATGCAAATAACTCCACACTTTCTAAAAGATTGTCTTCCTCTGTTTGTATCCTTAGGGCGTCAGTCATACTTGGTTGAGCTTTTCTGTGATTATTTTTGTTCTTAGAAAGTGGAGTAGAATGTGCTAGTCAATTTCAGGGGAAACCAAAAGGGTGCTACTGCTCGCTGTCTTGAGGGAAACATTACTAGAGCACTTTTACAAAAATAAATATTTCCTTCTTAACAAACCATATGACGTGAATGTTGTGCTGTGAAAAATAATGGAACTAATGTAAACAATGCTTCTATTTCAGACAAATATTTGAATTTATCCCTCACAGGCAGATTTGAGTACAATAATTGTTCACTGCTCTTGAAGGACATGCGAACCTTTCAGTGAAAACTCTCAATGTCCTGTGCATTTCCCTTCTCCATGAGAATATGATTTAATCCTAAAAGGTGGACTTTCCTCGGTCACCAGGCGCTAGGGCGGACTGGCCCTGCACGCTCCTTCTGCTGCCTATGAGCTGAATAAAAAGGCATGTTACACCTGCCCTCCATGCCTGATTCTCTCCAGTGTGGCTGGACTAAAATGCTGGCATTACATTACATATCAATCCTCAGTTCTCTTCAAATTGTACTATATATTTTAGTGATGTGTCCATATATCCCTTTGGGCACATGTGACTTTGTACCATTTCCTGGTGCAGCAGCATCTGTGAGTTATTCATCAACTACAGTGCACGGGGTTAAGAACAAATCAACCAAGTGCAGATGCTTTGTCTGCAACTTAAAAACTTCAGCAAAACTTTCATTTGTCTTGGTTTTCTACTTCCTATAATTCCTTAAGTTAAAGTTTTTAATTCAGATTACCAATCCGCCTAAAATGACCTCTTTAAGGTCATTTTCTTTGACCTTAAAGATCAAGGAGATGCTGCAGCTGACCACCCACTCATCTGTTTTCCCCTTACAACAAAATTGTTGACATGCGTATCTCCTTTTCACTCTGATCCTACGTTTTTTGACATTCTGAGTTCATAGCATTCTTTTCTTCCCTGTCCTGCTATTTCAGTACCTTATTGACATGGACTTGTATTTGTGAGCTGTCGTGTGCAACCAGAAATGCCTAAGATTCAACATTTTTTGATCATTTTCATAGGAGAAAAAATAACATAAAAGAAAAGGAAGTTACTCTAATATGATTCAAGATTAGGGGAAGAAAGGAAACCCAGGATATTTATGATTTAATACCTGCTCCACTTTGCTAAGCAAAGTTTAAGGGAAGAAAATTCCAATAAAAAGCGTGCAGACCAGTCCAAATCCAGACAAAGTCTCACCGCCAACTTTTACCATGAAATGAATCGACTGGACCACTGAATTTTTGGTATTTAACAACACTGTTTCTTTGCAGATGTCTTGAAATAGTGGGTGGGACATTTGTATTTCCTGTTCACAGATTAGTGGTAAATAATATATATAATTGATGACTTGTTCAGGACATGGCCAAAAATTAAATATTGCCCTTGAATATTTTCCTACAATAGCAGATAGCCTGCGTCCATGCTGCCTTTGAAGAATATCTTTGTTGGTACCACTACGTCACACTGACACTGCATGCAAGAAGCAGCCGGTACACGGATTGAAAGGACAAGCTTACAGGAGGTGAGGCTCCCCATAGGTGCAGGAGAGCCAGCAGCCACCTCCACAGCAGCTATTTATTGAAATGCTACACAACAGGTGTGGGGGAGCCCCGCGTACAAGGACTACATGCTTAAGCATCCCTATGTGCTCTTCCCCACAGGCTCCACTCCCACCCTGATGCACTACTTGCTTGCTAAGGAGCGACTGATCTTATCTCATTAGAGCACTTAGTTACTTGAGGGCTTGTCTACAGGCAGCAAAGCAACTTCAAGCCGGCTAGCAGATTGTCCCGCTCCCAGCGCCTCCCTCCTGTAAGCCTGGTGCTCAGTCTCCTACATATCCTAAAGTTATAATTTGCTAAAAATAGTTTATCAAAGCACAGTGGGTGGGGAAAAGAACATGAAAGGAAAATGTACAAATTGCTTTTCTCTTCCACTGAGACTTTTAGCAAAGTCATACATAAGCCTTAAATTGTCAAAATGCATTACTTCATAATCAACATGATTTGCTAAAGCTGGTAATATAAATGTAGATAATAAATAAATGCTTATAATTCTACACCTCAATCAAAATACATGAAACTAACGAATTGAAGTTTATGAGATAAAAACTTTCTGCTTAATAAAAAGTGAATTTCTTACCCAAATATCCACTTACAATTTTACAAGGACATCATGTAAATGACCAAAACTCAGGTCTCCAAATACTATTTGAATAGTTGAACTCTGTAGTCAAAAGTTTTACATCAAAGCAAAACACATTCCCACAAAAAGTCACATTTGGAAAGTCTGTATTTAATAAGAACATTAAAATTTAAATATCCCTTATGATGATTCAAATCATTAAGTTTTGGAAAACTTCAAGCCTGATGACTGCAAATTTGTCAAGGCAATTTAGCAAAATGCACCAGAAACCTGTTAAACAGATTATTTTATTGTGCCAATGTTTTATTAGCTTAACAGTTCTATTTATTTAAGAGGACCCTGCAGCCTTATAAAATACATTTTATTTGGTATATATGATGCAGCTATTAAAGAAAATTTGCATGCCAGCTTCAACTTCTATTCAGCACCTTAGGAATTAGTATTTTACTCCATTGTGAAATTGTGAACAATTTAGTACAGTACCAGGTAGGCAGGTAAAACTGAAATTGCTATTTGGGCTATTACCTAGAATTACCCAAACTATGAGGCTAAAGGCATAGTCCTCCAGACTGCTAAGTGGCAGAGATATTTAAGCTTTTGTTCAATCCTAATATTTTAATGTAAATTAGTCCCAGAATGGTTAATGCTTTAAAATAAAATTTTAGTTTTTAGATCCACATGCTGTTTTCCATCAGTTAGAGTATTCCCCACTAATCTGCCTCACGGCTTTCGAGACTTCTTCCCAGAGTGCAAATACACACATCAAACTTATTATTATAGTTTACTGGGGGAGAGAATGGAATCGTGGCTATTGGTCAAAAAAGAACTTAGCTTAATTTTTATTTTTTAATTTGGACATGACACTGTATCATTCTATTAACATTAAGTTCTGAGTGTTTAAAATCAGAGTAAACTCTGAATTTGAGTGGGGTCCTGAGCAGAAACAAGATCTACTATAGGTGTAGGCTTTTCCTCTAGGACATTAGAATTCAGCTGCTCAGATGATATTAGAAATATTTGCAAAAAAAGGCAGCCACCTTAGATTATTTATTTATTGCAGAAAACAAATTTCATAATTCATGAGAGTCTCTTGCTAAGACTGTGGACCTGAAGGAGCCTGAAGCTTCTGTCTATTATGATCTGTTTGAAGGACAACTAGCTCCCTTGTTATTGGCAGTTGTTCAAAACTGTCTCAACTACTACAGGACAACAGATGATTCTGAGGCCACAAATATTGCTAACTTGTTTGGTGACACAAAACAAAAATTAAATAAGAAGGAAACAACACTACACACAATTAAGCTCACTCAAAAACTGGAAGAGAATATTAAAAGTCTGGCAAGGCAGAAGTTAAACAGAGTCTACTATACATAAAAGCACAGAGCTTCCCATCACTGTTACCCAAGTGCTAAAATTTCCTAAAGAACAAGGTATAGGAGGTTGTTTGGATCCCAGAAGGGATTTGTGGGCCATGTTGCTTTTTGGAAATCAAATGTTATGCTCCCTGTGGAACAGTAATGGGAGAAGACGAGGGCAAGTCTACTCTTAAAATGTTAAAAAAACATACATTGAGATGAAGAAGAGGTCATTCCAGACTTCTTGGGCGGTGTTTGGAAATTTATAGACTTGGCGACTGCAGCCAGGGTCTTTGCTGTATGGTCAAGAAAATAAGCACAAGATACTTAGATAATAAAGAACACCTTTGTATAGTGACCAGTGATCAAAATCTCTGTGGGATTTAGAGGGAGCATTAAAGTAGTTCTAGTGGATAGACATCAAAAACAAAACACAGTTGCTAGCTTAGTGGAGTAGTACATGCTAGCTTCTCTGTGAATCAGACCCTGAGATAGATGTACACAAGGTTTGGTGCTTGAAACACAAAAGTGAAAGAAAGAAGGAGGGAGCAGAACTACTTGGGGAGTCATCAGGTCATATCTACTGAAGATGTGACAATGCCCCCCACACACACACACATTCCAATGGGGCTCTGAATTGAGACAGCCTATTGTAGTCCTATGTTGAGTGGCAGGGGCCATGCTTTGTCAGTAAAGGGAGCTGCCCCAAGAAAAGCTTGACCTTGGCTCAAAAGCTGAGGTGGTCTGTGAACAAGCCAAAGCTGGAGACTTTGGGAGGTGCAGATACTCTCCCAAAGGATGAGCTCTGTGGCCTATTTCTCTATCTGCCACAAAATTTTCCTTTCATTATATGTAGCTACTTTTCTCTATACATACGGGGACAACTTTCCCAGGGGTCTAAGTGGCTCTCTTCCCAAGATAAAACTTGGAAGTGAAAGTTGAGATGACACAGAGCCCACCTTACTGTACCTGGTGTCAAGGCTACAGTAGAACCCAGCCTCTCCCTCTCTCACTGCTCAGGACAATCTGCCCCCCTCCTTTATTCAACTGCAACCTGGTTGGTCTGGGAGCTCAATCAGTCAAGGACTGAGTAAATTTAGTAAAACTAAAATTACATTTCTGAGCAAACAGGGCATCTAACAACTAAGATCTTTTCAGGCTGGTGATGTTGTACTTACCATTTGCAGTGACCAGGAGGCCCTCTGGAGAACCCCCTTAGTTCCGTGTGTGTTCCTACCACCTGCTGCCTCTGTCATATCACAGCTGCCCTATGTCTTCCTGATCACAGGTCAACTATGATGACAAGATATTGACTTCCACTTTTTGTCTCTCATTCCTAGAAAAAGGAGCTCACATTAGTAGGCAGTAGCTTGACCTTGGAGTTCAATTACAACTTCTCTTTCCATGGAGAAGAATATGCCCCTTTGAGGACAGGGAGGTCTCATACTGAAGAGCACATAGTTAGCAGAATGGTACGAGGAATTCCTCCAAGGGACAAGTATTCCTTCTGCCCCCACGGGTCCTGGACAGATGCATTCTTCCTGTTAAAGCAATGTTGTAAAAGGTCTTTGAACAAGTGCTTATACCACATTCTAAATTGTGATTGCTCTCGGTTCCATACCTGTGATTTCAACCAAGTGCAGACTGGCAGAACGTTGCCAAAGAAGCGTGTGTGGTTTATTATCACACGTGGTGCAAAACAGAAAAGAGGAAAGAGAAGGCTTCAAAGCTGTCAGTGGACAAACATCAAAGGCATAGTCAACATTTTTATTACATTGATAAAGCAAATGGAACCCAAAGTGTACTAGCAAGTGGGTGCTGAGTCACCACCCTCATCGCTGAAGCTATGTGGAACAAGGGGAAATGTAATTTCTCTGGGTATTTTATAGATTAAATTGAGATAGTTTATATAAAACTATATAGTTTTTATATATTAAAATTTTATAATATTATTATATAATTTAGTTTTATATATTTTATTTTATATATAGTTTTATATATTAAAATTT
>NW_003852404.1:12698332-12749264 GCF_000181295.1 Otolemur garnettii | reverse complement strand
TAATTATAATATTATCATATGATTATATAATATTATTTTATTTTAATATTATTTGATAATAGATTAATATTATTTTAATGTAAATTAAATTAATATTATATAAATAATATTTTAATATCTCTTTCATAGCTATATGTTACAACAAGGAATTTGTAAGCTTATTTACTACAAGTAATAATGTGTAGCATGGGAAAAATTTGATTATACTGAACCAAAGCCTCCAAAACAAACTGGCCTGCAAAGAAAATGAATTTAGCTTTAGAAAAAAATATACACTGAATTAAATGTCTTGATTAAAACAAATAAAATAGAGAAAATACCTGTGGACAGTAGACAGAAAGGAGAAATTGAGCTGGTAAAAGATATGGACCCGGGAAAAGATCTGGTTTTGTCAAGTGCTTCATAAGGGAATTTCTCTCCCTTTGGGGTTTTGGGGTATTCGTTGGCAAATTCTTCAGTATAAGTTGTGCAGAAAAATGATCTAAGCCAAATATTAAAAGAAGATACGGGCAAAAAGGCACTTCACCTCAGATGATGAATTAGAAAGGACGGTATTAAACAGCTGGGCTGTGATCCACCTCTCCCTAATTACCATGAGCTGGAAACAGGGCGAGTTGCAGTCTCCTAATCTTACAAAAATAACAACGGAACCTCAGGACAAACACATTAACAATGTTTGCTAGGAGAAGGTCCCTTGTCAATTGATTGCTTTGAGCACTGATTTTTCTGTCTTATTATTATTTATGATAACAAACTCAATATGTGAACTAATGGGACATGGCTCCTTAAAGAATATCACATAAATAAACAAACCTTTGAGTAAAAATTGAAGATATCTGTAACTTTAAGACCCCTGCTCTGTAAGGTGACGTATAATCATCATTTAAAGACCTCATTGATTTTAAGTCAGGCAGGTGTCCAGTGTGGGAAGAAAGAACTTCTGGGGAGTCAGTAGAAAATCTAAAGCCTCTCTTCGCATCCTCTTTACTTGTGTTCTTGCAAGTAAAAGTAAGATAATTTTAATTATCACTGAAACGACATTGATGGTTTCACCCAGGGAATGCTTATTATGTTTGGAGTGGGGTGTAACAAACAGTTGCCAGAAGCTGGGAAGAGAGAGAGAATGAAGCAAGATCAGTATAGTGGGTACAAAAATACAGTTAGATGGAAGGAATAAATTCTAGTATTTGACAGCACAAGAGGATGCTTATTGTCAGCGACAAATAAATAGGATATTTCAAAATAGCTAGAAGAGAAATTTTGAAATGTTCCCAGCACAGAGCTATGATTAATGTTCAAGGTGATGGATACCCTAAACATCCTAATCTGATCTTTGCATTCACGTATCAAAAGATCACATGTATTGCATAAATATGTATAAGTATTACTTGTCAGTAAAAATTTTAAATATATTTTGGAATTTACATGAATAAAGAGGAAATATAACTTTACCTAACAAATGCAAACATTATAGCCTGCTTTTTGTACCTCAATTAACCTGAAACAATAAAAAAAAAGACATGTAAAAATTTCCCCAAAAAAATCCAAAAAGAGGATCTATAAATGGAGAGTAGTTAACTTATATTTGTTCTTTATCATTACATATACCATACACATGTGTATAATATATTATTATTCATGTAAATATATGTATATGAATATATGTGTGTGTATGTTTGGGTGTGTGTAATGTTAAAACAAAATAAAAACCAATAAATTTTAAAAGTAAATTAGTGAAAATCTAAAATAAGTACTAAGAGGATTTAGGTAAAGGAATATATTTCAGAAATACAAAATGTGTGATTTCAAATCAAAAGTTTAGTATTGTATCTCAAATAAGAAACAGTACAATTAGTTGAAGTACCTAAACTCTCAACTGAGTTTTACCGTCTTGATGGTAGCTTGTTTATTCCAGCAGTGAAGAAGCCTGGAGAGTGAGTGGAGATGAAGTCACAAAAGGTATAGGCCATAGCTTACTATGAATTGAATATTTTTCCTTGCAAAAGAGGGTCAAAAGAAGTGGTGGTCATTTGGTGCATGGTCTGGTGAATACAGTGGATGGCAGAGAGTTTCCAAGTCCAGCTTCTGTAGTTTGAGTAGCATTGTTTGTGGACATGTGCTTGCAAAAGGCCCAGTCTTATCTATCTGTCAGTCTCACTGCTTAATCCCAAGCACCCTTACCGTCTCATCTCATTAGCTGCAGTAGACATTCACTGTAATTGATTGGCCAGGTTTCTTAAAACTGTAGTGCATAACACCAGCCCTGGACCACTACGCAGACACCATGAGCTTTATTTGATGAATATTCGGCTTTGGACTAAGTTTCGGCACTTCAACTCTGTCCAACCAATGTACTGAATGCTGGTGATTGTCAAAAAGAATCATGTATTTATCACACATAACAATACATTGTAGAAATGGTTCACTTTTGTTATGACATCAAAGAAAGGAGAGCTTCAAGACCATTTCCCTCTGACGCTCATTCTTACGTACTCCATCTATCCAGCTTCTTTACTTTGATTTGTTTCAGGAGGCCCACTATTGTTGGAATAATAATGTCCAAACTTGCTGCTAATTCACACATAGGTTGAGATGTATTCACTTCCACCTCTGATTTCAGCTCATCATTATCCACCTTGGTCTCAGGTAGCCCACATGGTTCATTTTCAAGATTAAGCTCACCAGAACAGAACGTCCTAAACCAGGGATGCACTGTGCATTGATTAACCACATCTTTCCAAACACTTTGTGTTGTGACCTGTCTGTGCTGCACTGGTTCCATGGTGGAATTCAAATTCGAAAATAACATGAATTTTTTACTTATCCATGGTTTCATAAAAATAATCTGTGTGTCTCCGTATGGCATTTCTGTAAGATATTCTGTAATTTTAACATATGCTGTATTTGCCTTAAATGACTAAGTTTAAAAGACTTGGGTTTTGTGTTCAGCAGGCTGGCCACACTGCCATCTTACCCCTCAGGATGGCTGGTTTGGGAGTGCAGCTCAGTACTTAGACTTGCATTGTCTACTCGTTCAATACACATCTTTGCTATGTGAAAGGTGTTAACAGCTGTCAAAGAATCTTCATGGACCTGAAGATAATTTCTTGTGAAGTTGAATGCAAGTGTACTGTCATTCATAGCGTTTGTAGAAAAATGCCAGGAATCTTCACTTTTGCTACTTTGATATAGCATTGGGCTATCATGTAACAACATTGAAATACATTGATTTATTACAGAAATACTTTTATAACAAAAAAATTTGAAAGATAAACAAGCTAAAATGTGCATTTGAAAGAATAGGGATGTGTCCTCATAATGAAAATAAGAAGTGTGCAAGTGAAATATCAGGAATATCAGCCGTCAAACTGAGTATTTAGGTCAGACATTTAACATTTAATAGTCTGAAGTAAGGGGGCAAGCGCCAACGGATGGCACATATGCTTTGTCCTTAAAGATTTTCTACTTTTAAAGACTTTTTTCATGTCGAATATTTAGGGCAATTTCTTAAATAAAGGAATAACATCAGAGCTAGACATAACTCATCTCAGCTACTGTAAAAATATAGCAAGGTTTCTCTTAAAGAAACCTGTTTATGTCCCTGAAATTTGAAGGCATGGTATCAGACAAATTATTATGGTAAATTATGAAAGAAAATGCTATAAAAGTATACTTTATGCATCAGGGGACTATGCTTGCCAAGACAATCCATATGAAATGTAAAATTATCTATTTGCCCCCAGAGCCACCAATTTTTGTTTTGTTTTCTATTTTTTTTTCTTTCTTCTTTCTTATTTTTTTTTGACTCTTTTTTTATTGTTGGAGATTCATTGCAGGCAAACAGAAGTAGGTTACATTAATTGCTTTAGTTAGATAAGGACCCTCTTATATTTGTAACAGGCCCCCGAAAGGTGAACCCTTTTATTACCTTCAAGATTAAGAAGACCATTTCACACAGCACAGCTATTTATTAAAATGTTCTTTGTTTCATTGAACCCATCTGAATCATTGAGTACCTTTTTCTGGGCCAAAACATTTAATGTAATTTAATGTAAATATTTCACACAAAAGTATAAAAATACAACATTAATTTTGAACTGTGCTTTCATATCAAAGATATCCTGGCTTGGAGAGGAGGAAGGGTTGTCAGAACGTCTTGTTAGGAAGAAATAGAAAGTTTGCAAGCCAGGGAGAAGGAATAAGTTAGATATTTGTCCAAGACCAAATTCTAACACACACCAGTTCTTACATCCTGTGAAAGTCAAATAACCTTCCCAGACCTCAGGTTTTAATCTACCATGTGAGTTTTGTAAGCTTTAAACGACCTGATATTTACAAAGTACTTTAGAACACAGGCTGCTTGTAAATATTAGACTTGGAAGGAAGACATTCCTCGGCAAACAGTAAAGCTACAGTAATGAAGACTGTGAGTTGTTGGCAAAGGAATAAGCAAATATCACATTTCAGTAGCCACTGTAGCTAGTGGCTACTGAATTGAATAGTACAACTGTGTAACCTGTCTTTAGATCAATGTATTTATCCATTCAATTCTCAGGTATCATGTGGTTTCTGTCTACATAACATTACTATTATAATATTACTATTAGTACTACGATGAACTTTCTAACATGATTTTAGTGCTCATAGGAACAGATTCCTGTTGCATATATGTGCAGGATTAGAATTATAGGCTGTGCATATATTCAACTGTATAAGTTACAGGCAAACAATTTTCCGAAGGGGTTAATTCACTCTCCTTCCAGCAGTGTGTAAATGAATTAAGAACTTAAACATCTATGCAAAACCCTGCATATGGACGTTTATAGATGTTTTGTTCATAATTGTTAAAATGTGGAAGCAGCATGCATACACTTCAGTAGGTGAGTGAATAAACTGTGGTACATAGGACAATAGACTATTTATTTACTTATTCCACATGAATAACAAATGCACTATTAGGCCATGAAAAGACATGGAGGACACTAAAATGTGGATTACTAAGTGAAAGAAACCAAAATGAAGAGACTACATTCTGCATGGTTGCAACTCTGTGACATTCTGAAAAAGATAAAAAGTAAAAAGATCAGGGTTTCCAGATTTGGTGGTAAGTGAGGAAGAATAAATGGAATTCTGGAAAAAGATTACTAGGACGGAGATACATATGCGAATGGCAGTATTGTTGTGGACACAGGTGCTATCCATTCGGCCAATACCCTAGAATGCACAACAGAGAGAATAAACCCTACTGTAAACTATGGACTTTGGATGACAGAGTTGTAACAAATACACCACTCTAGTACTATGAGAAGTTGAGAATGTAAGAGGATGTGATTTGTGGGGATGGACCATATATGGGAATGTCTGTACTGTCAGGTGGATTACTTTGAAGCTAAAACTTCTACAGAAATAGTCCATTAAGATATTTAAATAATAAATCTTTTAAAAGAAAACATAATACTTTAGAGACATTTGTGGAGACGAAACACAAGGCATAAAAGAAATACTGATATATCTGATATCAAACTTCTTTCATTTTCATGGATGAATTTTTGTCTGGGATTATTAATTATTGATAACAAAATATTATTTGCAAATTATATAAATCACTGAATTCATTGCTAATAGATAATAAAGCCACATGGTTTAAACGCAGAAGATTCAAGAGTCTGAAATGAAAAGTTTGGTGACTGGCCTCACCTATTATCAAATCTTTATTACCTTCTTAGCTACGTTGCCAAAATATGCTATTCGTTAGTACTATCGAAATATATGAATATAAACAAAGTCCTAGTTTATAAAAACATCATCACAGGGATTGTTATAGATGAACATGAAAGCTTACACGGAACGATTGTATTTGCCATAGGGAAAAAAAAGAATGTAAAGAAAAGTTTAGATTATCAGGAAAGGAAGAAGTTTCTAGATATCAAATAGTAAGTAAGAACAATTTTAACTTCAGACTAGGACAGGCTAGCCAGATGAACCAGTGCAAAAGAGGGACTTCCTATCATTCATTTACTTACCTGTGAATTCCATTGCATCACTTACTAGCCAAACATTACATGGCTGATATTTCATACTAGACACTGAAGATACAGAAGCTAGTAATTAAAATGGAGCCTATTGCATGGTGAGAAGTGTAATGTAAACAAAACATTTTAATGCAAGTGTGATATTGTTCAGGTGAAAGCATCCAGTCCAGGGCATCCAGATGGCCTTTGATCATTGCTATTAAATACTAGATGTCAGAGATATTCAACATTTACTTTTAGGGTCCCCTTTGTCTATGGCCTCCTATCTCTCTTACTCCTCTGGTAGTATTTTTGTTATTAACTCATGGGCGTGGCTGATTCACAGGGTACTGTTTATGTTGTTTTTAAGCTCTTCATAAAAAATATCTTTAAGCTACCTTTAGAGACTAGAGCCATTACAAGGTTACTACATTACCAAGTGTCTTTCCTCTTGAATACTTCTTTAATATCTTTTTTGTATATTCATTCAGGGGTAGATATACCAAAAATTGAAAATGAATTGGCCATATTCTGCTTTAATCTAATCTAGAGCAAGGATCTTGTGACCCTTCATAGACAAAGAATTCCTATATACATTGGAGAATTTTGATCAGAACTTTCTATTACAACAGAAGAAAACCAAAAGGAGGTACCTGGAGAACTTTGCACAAGCACCTAATTTTTCTGTGTAGGTCACTTTGCTACAATATAAAAGGAACACGGCGGGGCAGATAAGACGTGACAGACCAAAACTGTGACTCTCAGTTATGTAATTGTGAGTAAAAATCAGAAGCTTCTTTAATAAGAAGGTCTGAAGTCAAGAATTAAATATATTTTAGATGAAGTTCCCAACCTATCCTTTAAAACTGAGACTCTCAGGGAAAAAATTTTCTCTCCTATAAAAAAAGCTTATGGTGTCAATTTAAGGGCCTTAACAATATAAGAAATAGGCTCTGTTGTTTAAAACCTGTGAGAGCATTTGCTTGAGGTTTAATTTGGATGCACCTGTACATGGACATAAATAGCTATGATCAAAGTGGAAGATTTGAAGTTACATAAATTTCAATGATTGCATTATCAATACAGGAGATATATAAAATTGTGTAACATATAAATCACAGAACCTGGTGAGGAAAAAAATGAAAAGAGATTCCCAACAGTGGAAGAGTAAAATATTTTCAGAGAATTCACACTACATACAGAGAGGACGATGGAGTGAGAATATGCCCAAAGGAGGGGCAAAATAGGTAATATCCTGGAAGGAAGAAATGGTACTGTCAGGTCAACCTCTATTCTGACACCGGCATGAAGAAGAAAACAGAAGAATCTTTATCCTCTTTTTTTTTTTTTCTTTTTTTAATTGTTTGGGATTCATTGAGGGCACAAAGAATTAGGACACACTGATTGCGTGTTAAGTAAAGTCCCTCTAATAGTTGTGTCCCGTTCCCAAGAGGTGTGCCATACGGCGTGACTCCCTAGCCCCCTCCTTCCTCCCCCTCTTCCTCTTTTGTTTCTTAACATAAATTGTTTTTCTCTACAAAGAAGTTACTGGCAAATACAATATTATAACTCTTGGCTCTGCACTTTTTTACATAGTACATTCCACTTTGTAGGAACAGAAGTTTGTGGCATAAATGCATTTATCAAGGCAGGTATTAAAGAATCATGTGACAATTACAAGTAAGAATTATTCTGCCTGCAAATTCATTATGTAAAATTTAAAATAAAACAGGATAAAGAAGTGGGCATAAATTCTAAAAGCAAAGTCCCAAGAAAAGTCTCAGAATTGACGTGGCTACATAAGGTAGGTTACAGTGGTTTGTATAAGGGTTTGACTCTTCATAATTTCACTTTTCTAGTGATTCTTTTTAGTTGAAGATCACATATTTACTTGAAACATATGGAAGCCTAGAAGACAGCAAGAAGAAGAGTTCATCAAGCTAGTGAAGATATCAGCTGTCACTTTGCATAAAGGTGGGGGAGAGGCATGAGTCCTTGGGGATCTGAAAGAGAGTCATTGTGACCATGTGGATTAAATAATCGCGTTTTCTTAGGTGTGGACGGGCAGGGGTGAGGGAACGCTGTGGAAGTGTGGGCACGACTGTGTCAGATGGAAAGCTCATATTTAAATTTAATAGCAGACCATAACAACTCTATAATCATAAGTCCCTAGGTGGTCAGTGTTTTTATTTGTCTGTTTCTATAGACTTTGTTTTTGTGACTTTTTAAATATTTCTCACTTTAATATCCTGGCTTTATTACAAATTATCTCTACTCCCCTTTAGAATTGCATCAGAAAAGGAAACAGAGATAGATATAAGAGAGAGAAGGATAAGGAAAGAAGTGAAGGGGAAAAGTAGTTATTGACTTTGGATCATTGTAGATACAAAGAGTAATGGAAATCTGTTATATTTTTATTTATTTCAGAATATGATGAGGGTACATGTTTTGGTTACATGAATTTACCAAATGTAGCACATGGGTGTTGATTGATTAGTATCAGTTTAATAGTGAGTACACCTGCTATTTGTTTTCCTATTTTGTGATACTTCGCTTAACATAATGGTGTCCAATTCCTTCCAGGTGTTAGCTCACGACTTTTTACAGTTGGTCTGTACTCCATGGTTTATATACACCACATTTATCAATCGACTCATGTTTTGAGAGGCCCTGCTTTAATTCCATATCTTTGTGACTGTGAGTTGTGCTCCAATAAACATTTGAGTGCACATGTCTTTTTGACAAAATAATTTTTTTTCCTTTGGTTAAATACCCAATAGTGCTGGATTAAATGGAAGGTCTACTTTTAATTCTCTGAGGGATCAATATAACTTTCCATAGAGATTGTACTAGTTTGCAATCCTACCAAGAATGTATAAGAATTCCTTTCTCTCGGCATCCACTATAGCATCTGTTGTTTTGGAATTCTTTTAATAAAAGCCATTCTTCCTGGAGTTAAGTGATACCTCATTGTAGTTTTGAATGTAATCCTATGATGATTAGAGATCATGAGCATTTTTTTCATATGTTTATTTACCATTAGTCAATCTTCTGAAAAGCTTTTTTTCTTTTACCCACTTTTTATGAGCTTTTTTGGATTTTTCTTGTTGGTGTGCCTGATTTCTTTATCAGAAGTATACTCTAATTCTGCAAATATTTTCTCTACTTCTGTATGTTTTCTATTTGCTTTATTGATTATTTCCTTATCTGTACAGAAGTTGTTTTTCTTTTAATTTAATCAGGTCCAAATTGGTGAAAATTTTTGTTGCTGTAATTGCCTTTGGGGTCTTCATAAATTCTTTACCTAGGTCAGCATCTCTAAGAGTTTTTCCAACATTTTCCTCTAGAATAGCACTCTTACAGTTTAATGCCTAAGTTTAAGTCTACTATCC
This sequence comes from Otolemur garnettii, assembly GCF_000181295.1. Taxonomy (NCBI): domain Eukaryota; kingdom Metazoa; phylum Chordata; class Mammalia; order Primates; family Galagidae; genus Otolemur; species Otolemur garnettii. The sequence continues at coordinate 12,739,861 of NW_003852404.1, read as the reverse complement.
ATCATGAATTAATTTTTGGGAGTGGAGAAATGTGTTGCAGATGCTGTTTCAGTTTTGTACAAATTAGATAGCCATCTAATTTTCCTAGCATCATTTATTGAATAGAGATTTTTTTGCCCAACGTATGTTATTGTCTGCTTTGTCAAAGATCAGGTGGTAATATAATGATGGTTCTCTCTAGCAATCTATTGGTCTATGTCTCTGCTCTTGTGCCAGTGATACCGGACAGGTGGCACCCCAGCCAGCTCTGCTAAGCAGGGCTGGACGACCTGCCTCCTCAATCTTGGTGGTGTTGACAGTGGGCAGAGGAACCAGCAGGCTGGAGCATCTGCAAGTTGGGGAGCTTGGCTCCCGCACCAGAGGCTCCGGTAGGGACCTGACATGAACAGGGAAGACACTAGCACTGCCTCTTCCTTCAGTGCATCCCTGATTGGTCCATTTTCAAAACCTGCTCCTGATTGGTCTGTTTTCAGGACCTGAAAGCTCATTGGACAACTGCCCCTATATAAGCCCCTGAGCAGAGAGCCTAAGCACAGATCTCCACAGATCTCCACAAACCTCTGAGGGAGAGAGAGCAGAAGAGCAAGAGCTGTAACACTTGTATCCTGCTCTGCAAGGAGGTTTGGCTCTTTGTAAGAGCTGTGACACTTGTATAAAACCTATTTTACTACTGATCCTGCTCTGCAAGGTTTGGCTCTTTGTGAGAGCTATAACATTTGTTGAATAAAACCTAACCTACTGTTGATCCTGTGGTCCATTGATTCATTCATTGAATCATTGAGACCAAACGCCTGGAAATCCAGTATCAAAAATCCGGTATCACCAATACCATGCTTTTTGGCTACTATAGCCTTGTAGTATGGCTTGAAGACTGTAAAGTGTGGCCTTTTGTTTTGTCCTTTTTGCTTAAGGCTTCTTTGGCTATTCAGCCTCTTTACTGGTTCCATACAATGTGTAGTGCGAAAAATGACGTTGGTATTATAATGGGGATTGCATTGAATCTGAAGATTACTTTGGGTAGTATAGATACTATTCTGATACTGATTCTCAATTCATGATCATGATATATTTTTCCATTTTTTTACATCATCTGCAATTTTCTCCCTCAGTAACTCATATTTTTCCCTATAGAGGTATTTTGGTCTCCTTGGTTAAGTGTATTCTTAGGTACTTTATTTTCTTTGCTGTTATTGTGAAAGGCACTGAGTCTTTGATTTGATTCTCAGCTTTATTGTTGCTTCTGTATAGAAATACTGTCAATTTGTGCACACTGATTTTGTATCCTGAGACATTACTGAATTTGTTTATCAGTTTTATCAGTTCCAGGAATCTTTTTGGCAGAATCTTTGGTATTTTCTAGACATAAAATCTTATCATTAGCACACAGTGATAGTTTGACCTCTTTTGTCCTCGTTTGGATACCCTTCTTTTGTTTGGTTGCTATGGGTAGAACATCCAGCATTATGTTGAATGTATCTTAGTTACAAACATAAGCAGAAATGCCTTCAATTTTTTCCTATTCAGTATAATGGTGGCTGTAAGTTTTCATACATGGTTTTTATATTTTAATGTGTGTCCCATGGATGCCTATTTTGTTCAGAGTTTTATGATAAAACTGGTGCTAAATTTTGCCAAACGCATTCTCTGCATCTGTTGAAGTGATCATTTGATTTTTGTGCTTTTGTTTGTTGTGAATCACATTTATAGATTTTCATGTGTTGAACCATCCTTGCATACCTGGGATGAAGCCTTCTTGATAGTGGTGGATTATTTTTTGATGTGTTGCTGATTTCAGTTTGCTAGAATTTTATTGAGAATTTTTGCATCTATAGTCATAAGGGATATTGTTCTGTAATTTTGTCATCATTGTTGTTATTGTGTCCTTTCCTGGCTTTCATATCATGGTTACATCATCTTTGTAGAACAAGTTGGGGACAATTCCTTCTTCTTGATGTTATGAAATAAATTCTGCAGTAGATGCATCTCCTCTTTGTAGGTCTGGTACAATTTGGCTGTGAAGCCATCTGGTCCAGTATATTTTTTGTTATTGTTAGAAAGTGTTTTATTGCTACTGCCTTAATATCATTGGTTGTTATGGGTCTATTTAGGAGTTATATTTCTTCCAGATTGAGCCTAGGGAGGTTGTGCATTCCCAAGAATTTACTCATTTTCTCAATGTTTTTGAGTTTATATGCATATAAGTTTTTACATTATTCAGAGATGATGTATTATATTGCTGTGGTACCAGTTGTAAGATCTGTTTTTTCATTTCTGATTGAGCTTATTAAGGTCTTTTCTTTTCTGTTTTTGGCTAATTTAGCAAGAACACTATTGATTTGCTTTATCTTTTCAAAGAACCACCTTTTTGTTCCACTAATGTTTTGTGTAATTCTTTTCTATTGAATTTACTTAGTTCTGTTCTAACCTTATTTATTTCTTTTCTTCTGTTGGTTTTGGGATTGATTTGCCCTTTCTGTTCTAATTCCTTGAGACAATTAATTATCTTGTTGATTTGTGATCTTTCTGGGGATTTTTGATGTAGGCATTTAAGGCTATAAATTTTCCTTTTAGGACTGCTTTTGCTGGATCCCACAGATTTTGACAACTTACATCCCCTTTTTCATTTCATTCAAAGAATCCTATAATTTCCATCTTAATTTCCTTCTTGAGCTAATAAGCCTTCAACAATATGCCATTTAATTTCCATAACTTTGTGTAAAATTCAGTGTTTCTGTTGAATTTATTTCCCATTTTACTCTACTGTGGTCTGAGCAGATATAAGGTATAATTTCTACTTTATTTTAAGTTTTTGAGACACATTTTATAGCCTAAGATATGATCAGTCTTGGAGAATGTTACAGTGGTGATGAGTAGATTATATAATAAGTAGATTTTTTGGTATAATTCTCCATAAATGTCTTTTAGGCCCATTTGCTCTAGAGTCTTGTTTAATTCCAATGTTTCTTTATATTCTGATAGGAGGATTTCTCCAGTTTTGTCGGGGCAGTGCTGAAATCCACAACTATTATGATGTTGCTGTTTATCACTTTGTTTTGCTCTAGTAGTGTTTGCCTTATAAATCTGGGTGCACCTGTGTTAGGAGCATAAATTTTGAGAATTGTTTTGTCTTCTTGTTGAGTAATTCTCTTTCCCATTCTATAACGAATCTCTTTGTCCTCCTTTGCTTTTGTTGCTTTGAAGCCTATGTTATCTGATATGAAAATGGTCCACCATCTTTCTTTTGGTTTACATTGCAAGGAATATTGTTTTCTATGCCTTCACCTTAAGTCCAGATGCATTTCCTAGAGACAGCAGATATTGGGCTTGCATTTTTTTTAAATCCATTCAGCCAGCCTATGTCTCTTATGTCTGGAGTTCAATCCATTCATCTTTATGAAAGAATTAAGTGGGCAGATTTCTGTTCATCCTGTTGAGTACAACTTTGCTGGTGTGTTTTATCACCTGATCCATTGTCATACCTGGGCTTTGTACTTCAGGATTTGGGTAATTTTACACTGATAGATGTTGATGTTGTTGATCAGTATAAAATAACAATCTGAACACTTCTTTCAGGGCAAGTCTAATGTTGACAAATTCCTTCAACATTTGCTTGTGTAAGAAAGCCTTTATTTTAACCTTGCGTAAGAGACTTAGTTGTTCAGAATACAGATTTCTAGATTGGTCATTATGCTGGTCGAGAAGACTGAACTGATAAAGGGACTCCAGTCTCTTCTGGCTTAATAAGGTCTCAGTTGAGAAGTCTGCAGTTAGTCTGATGGGTTTTCCTTTGTAAATTACAAGATGGTTTCACCTTACAGTTTGTAGAACTTTTTCTTTTGTGTTAATTTTGGCTGTTCTTATTACTATATGTTGTGGTAATGACTTCTTGGTGACGAATTTCCCAGCAATTTGTTGAGCTCCTCTTACCTGAATATCCTTATTTCTAGCAAGACCTGGGAAAATTTCCTCTAATATTCCCTTGAGTAGATTGTTTAGCCCTTGTGTATTTTCTTTTTCACTCTCAGGGATACCTATGATGACTTTAAATACTCTATATTTCTTGGAGTCTTTGTTCATTCCTCTTATTTCTCTGTTCTTTTTCTTGGTGTCTTCTAGCCTTGAGATTCTTCCTTCTGCCTGATCTAGTGTATTCTTAAGGCTTTCCACTGTGTTTTATATTTGCTTGAATTAATTTTTCATTTCTAGTTGTTCCCAGTTGTGGACTGAATGAATTCATAAAAATCTCCAGAGTGCTAAATCTGTTTAAAACCTTAGCTAAGTATTACAATAGTTTCATTTAGGAGAAAAGTAAAGTTTTATCTTTTAGTCAAATCTCCAAAGAGATACCTCAAAAGACTAAAATTCAATCCCCAGTTTCCATAGAAGGAAAAAGATCAGATATGTATAGAAAGTTACATATCCTTATAATTGAGTAACTTTTAGTTTGATTTAAAATTTAACATGGTAAATAAAAGTTACCTTCTAATTTATCAGCTCAGTATGTATGTGTTGCTGAAAAATGAAATCATTTTGGGGGGGTCCACATTTGCATAACATAGTTTGTTATTTGTAATTAACTAACCTTTAGAAAACTCTATTTTTAATTTCCTCCTGTCAAGATCTCTGGAAATGCAAAGTTAACAAGCATTGCATGTAAGTGACTGCACAAGGTATGGCAAGAATTAGATGTTGAAGCAGTCAAATCCTAAGTTAATTAAAATGTTGTCACCCTACCACATTGTTCAAATAAAAACATATGGTTAAATACTTCATATCATTTCTAAATAACAAAATACATGTTGTCATTTTATAGGGTAATAAGTAACCACTTGATTAACAATGTTAAATCCACAGTTTTCTTCTAATTTCTCCCTATTTTAGAGGATCAAAGTTTCATAACTGACAAGACTATGAAACAGAGGCTATGTTAAAATCTAATTATTAGATATAAAAATAATTATAAAATCTAATATATATAATTTCAGATTATAATATGATCATCATAATTATATTATATAGTAAGAAACATTACATATATATTTGGAACCATATTTTCCATATGCTTAAGACCAGTTGTTCTCTATATCACAAACACTGACTACAGTGTTATTAATAATACTAATTGGCAGTATAGTCAGATTGTTTTATGTTGTTTTCTGACTAGAGAATTATAAAGTTTTCTAGCAATTAAAAGTCAGTCAAATTTGCACAATACCATAGAATCCATAACTCCAGAGGGGCTTGTACACACTGGCAGCACTCCACCAAAAGGATACGCACAAATTACATTTTCCTATTTCCAAGTCTGAGTTAAAAAAAATTAAACTTTATCTTTTCACAGTTGTTTTTTCCCTTCTTTATATTCTTGGTTAATAGGAAATATCTATGCTTCTTGGGATTTGATGGATTTATTTTTAATAAGGAAAAAACCAATTATAAGAAAACATCTATTTCTACCCCCAGAGTGTCATCAAGCTCTGCTAAATGCTGTATCTAGTCATCAGAGTGCATAGCAACAAAAGCAGTAGTAGGAGGCAGCAGTATGAATTTAAATTAGAGTCAATGTTCTGTGGGACTGCAGGAGGTCTTATAGATCAGTTTCTTGAAAGCACATATGAGACATCCACAAGGCCAAGTACTGAAAACTAGTCTATTCATGTATGTCTTTCTATGTTTTTATAGAGCACACTTTTTTCAATCGATTAGTCTTTTTAGTCATCAATGTGTTTTATGATAAAACTGGCAAGAAAAATTCACAATCATTGTTCTTTAAGATGACAGATACCAAACAAGCAAAGCAAAGCAACTCTTATCAAGCCAATTGAAAATTCTAGGATCTAGTGATCAAAAGGCATTTCTACATAATGAATCCACACATACATGCAAAGACACTTTTTAATAATCTAATCTGACTTCACAGAGTGACTAGTGCAAGAAGATGCAATCACATAATTTCCTTAAAATTATACCAACTAGAAACTTGGTATTATAGATCATATTTATAACCTTTGAAGATACTGCTTCTTGATAAAATGGTTTAAGAAATTTAACAAGAGTAAGCTTTCTTATTTTTAAAATTATTTTATTTGCACAAATAAAATGTGACTTTTGTTATGCATCAATAATGTATCACAATTAAGTCAGGCTACTTAAAGTGCCCATCATACAAGGATAGTATATATTTCATTTTTACCTACAGTCACCCACTTTGCTAAGAAACCTTGGATTTTCTACTTCTATATTATTATATATTTATGTCCCAATCTTCCCGACTCATGCTCTCTAGTATCAATTATTTTTCAAATCTTTACCTCCATGTGATCAATTTTTTTTTTAGTTTAGATAAGTGAGTGAGAATGTCTGATATTTGGGTGTTTTGGGCTTTTATTTTTTTGTACCTAGCTTCTTTCTCTTAATATAATAACCTAATTTTCTTCTGTATCACTGCAATTGATAAGACTGCATTTCTTTTTATGGCTAAAGAATATTCCATTGTGCATACATATCACATTTTTTAATCCATTCATCCATTCATGGACACTTCAGTTGAAACTGTATCTTTGCTATTGAGACTAATTCTATGATAGAGATGTGAATTCAGGAATCCCTTTGATATATTCTTTTTTCCCCCATTGGGTAATACTCAGCAGTGAGATTGGTGGACTGTATGATAATTCTAACTTTAGTTTTTGAAAATCTTTATACAGTTGTCCATAGTAGCTATACTATTTTACATTTTCACCAACAGAATACAAGAGTCCCCACTTCTACATATATCTATTGTTTTGTCTGTTATAATTTTAGCCATTCTGACTGGAGTAAAATGCTATGTAAGACACTTGTGATCCTAGCACTTTGGGAGGCAGAGGCGGGAGGATTGCTTAAGGGTAGTAGTTTGACACCAGCCTAAGCAAGAGGGAGACCCCCCTCTCTACAAAAGATAGAAAAATTAGGGCCAGACACGGTGGCTCACCCCTATAATCCTTGCATTCCTGGAGGTCCAGGTGGGTGGATCACTTGAGTTCATGAGTTTGAGACCAGCCTGAGCAAGAATGAGACTCTATCTATATTAAAAATAGAAAAATTAGCCAGGTGTGGTGGCACATACCTGCAGTTCCAGATACTCAGGAAGCTGAGGCAAGAGGATCACTTGAGCCCAAGAGCTTGGGGTTACTGTGAGCTATGAAGCCATGGCACTCTATCCAGCATGACAGAGTGAAAGTCTTGTCTTAAACAAAAAAAAAAAAAAAAATGAAAAAAAGAACAGAAAGAAAAATTAACCAAGTGTAGTGGTACACATCTGTAGTACTAGCTACTCAGGAAGCTGAGATAGGATGATTGCTATGAGTATGATTATGGCACCATTCTCCAGCCCAAGATACAGAGACCATATCTCCAAAATGAAAAAAGCTAGCATAATGGGTGGTGCCTATGGCTCAAAGGAGTAGAGCGCCAGCCCCATATGCCAGAAGTGGTGGGTTCAAATCCAGCCCTGGCCAAAAACTGCAAAGAAAACAAAAAGCTAGCACCTTGATATGTGCTTTGTGTAGGGTAATTTTATGTGCCAGGTGGTGAACCATCTTTATATGTATCCTATTCAGAAACATGGAGCCAAGCAACATTTGGTAAAAGACCTAAACTGGCTGCAGTTCAGTAACACTTACATACGAAGTCTGACAATAAGTTTGCCAGCTTATCCTAGAATAAATACTACATGGCTGAATATCACTATGGTCATCTTCCTGGTACTGCTTCACACTTGGGAAGCTATGCACCAACACCAGAGCCTAGTCTACACTTCAAAGCAATCTTGGAACTCTTTTCATGGAATGACCATTAGCGCTCTCATCATATATGGTCTGAAAAATAAGTTCACTAACTCATCCTAGAAAAAAGTGCTACATACCTCAATGGTGTGTATCACCATGGTCACCAAATGGCCAAAAGTGACCCTACTTTGAGGGTGACCATAGTGATATTTAGCAAAGAGGTATATAGTACTTTTTCTAGGATGACAGATGAACTTAATTGTCCAGCCTTCTTCTATTGCTCATTTTCTATTCATTTCACATTTATTTTCTCATCTTCCATCTCATTACTTTTTTTGTATTTTCACTATCTAAATTTTTATTATTGAAAGACTACTTTGAAGGGAGAAATCTGCTCCAGACTCAGTGATCTACAAACAATACAAAGTTCTGATTAAGTACAGAAATATAATTCGTTTTCCTCTCCATCCTTTCCCATTTCCAGTTGCCAGCTCTCCAGTTGACATCTTGACCCCTATGCAATGACCATCTTCTGCCCTCAGTATCATATTATAGAATACTCAACATCAGTGGGAATTTGATGTATTTATTTCTCATATCCTGATCAAGAAGTTCCCTTGAGTTTTCCTTTTTTGAAATAGTGACTTAAGTGGCCTGTATCTCACCATCCAGAAACTCCATCATCATTTACCCTTACCTTCCAAATACGGGACAGTGAGATGACAGAAACTATAGAGATGTAGTTAAAGGAAAGGCATATGTGTAAGACATATAACTTTTGTCCCCTTCCCTAATAAATTGAGAAGAAACTTGGAACTGCGCCCCCTGGTGTCCTAGGATGTGTAAACAGAGCTGATGAACATCTAATTTCTTCCACACAATCTTCTACCTATGAAACATGAATATATTCAAAGCCAGTTTTAAATATTTTACATTTATTAATTCCACAAATGTATATTATGTGCATTTTTAACAAGTACTGTGGGATATATTGCACATCAATGAGTTGAAAAATCCAAATGCTACTTTCAAGTAATGCAAATGATGATTTTTTAAATTTATTTTTGTCTTTTTCAATGTTATTTTATCTCATTGATTTTATCATCCAAGGTGGTCAGTAAAAAAATATGAAACTGAGTCAACTCTATACATGTATAAGTGATAAATAATATTTTCTACTTTGGCAGGATTTTGTATGTTTAATATTTTGTATGTAACTATAAAATATGAAAGGTATGAAAGAAAATACGGGTAAAACACAGCTAATAGAGAGCATAATACCAAAATGATATTGATGAAATAAATTTTTGTTAAAAATATGTTTATATTGCTAAGAAATAAAAGATTTAGAGATATATCACTTAATATTTTTCTGAATTTTTAACAAAAATAAACAATGTTAAGTGGTTTAGTAACTTTCTGCATAAAATTTGCTAAAAGCAAAAGAAAACATATAACACATATATTTCTCCAGCATTTTTCAAACCATTAGAAAGATGCTACTTTGTGCTGGCCTTAGGTTTAAGCTTCAGAAAAATAAAATAAAATAAGATCCTTGATATTTAGGACTTGCAGTCTGGATCAGTGGATAGAGAAGCAGATAACGACACCATTATAAGGTCAGTATAAACACGGAGTTAGACGCAGAATTCCCTCCCTGTGTCAGCCACTCAGATTGTTTTGAGTACACTAAACCTTTCCAGCAGCTAATTATAGCACAATGTGATGTAATGAGTATAAAATGTCACTAGTCCAGCAATTGTTTGCTTCAAATCCCTATTTAAGACCTCCCGTTAGCTGCACCACACTCTCCTCCATTAAGTTCTGTGTTGATACACGTATCAGTCGTTTACAGACCAGAGCTAGGTTGAGTCATGGTGTGTGGCATTTTTTCCTTTACAACAGGGCAGAAAGGTGCAATTCTAAGGAATTCAGGCTTTGAAATATGGGCTCAAAATCATGACTTTGTCTCTTGCCAGTTTGTACAAGTTATTTCAATTATTATACTTAAAAGCACATTTTTTTTCCTTCCTGAGAAAATGTTTTATGTACTTTAGTAAGTGTTAGAATGCAAGCAAAACCTAAGCATAAAATACAGTCTAAATATACTCTATGCTACACATTAAATGATAGTAATAAGCAGACGGTAGTGGCTTACTGATAACATTGGTATTACATTGTTGTTTCACTATTTTGTATATGTCTATGATAATTGTATTATAATTTTGTGATGCAAATAGCAAAAACACGGGAAATGGTTAATTTAATAATTTATTAATATATAAAGTTGTATTTAAAATGGTTAAAAACATGGCCTTTAGAGGTAAATCGTTTGAGTTTACATGGCCTTTAGAGGTAAATCGTTTGAGTTTAAATCTCGTATTATCTAATGACTTACTGCGTGACCTTGGTAAAATTACACAGTCTCTACTACTTCAGTTTTCCCATCCAATAAATTGAAAAAATAATAGCTCCTCTACACTAGTGAAGGTTTTCCAGAGAACAGAACCAACAGCATGCCTTAGCATGTGTTTAGGTGTGTATATATGCACACACATTTAAATTATAAATTAATAAGATTAATTTGTTATAAGAAATTAACTCACATAATTACGAAGTCTAAGAAGCTATACCAATTCAAATGTTAGTCTCATCCATAAACACCCACACATACACACCTAGGAATAGTGTTTAATCCAGTCCAATCAAGTTAACACATAAAATTAGCATCATAAGCACTGCCCAGTGTTTACAAAGATATCATATGAGGGGAAAGAGGTAAAGTGCTTACTAACTACGGCACCCAGCACAATATTTGCATTGTTATTAACACTGCTATTTTCTTTGTCATCTATAACAGTATTAATGATCTCTTGGAAAACATACGCAGAGTAATTACTCTGATCTCCTATCTTTGTAATATCTAGGTCTCTTATTCTCTGGGGTTTTTTTGTTTGTTTGTTTGTCTGTTTGTTTTTTGGCTGCTACCACATTAAGGAAAAAGACATTCCTCAGGGATCCAAACTTCTTTTCTTTCTAAAATCTGGCAAATCGTCTCCCTGTCCACTTCTACATGATAGAGAACATGCACAATGCATTCAAAGTGTATAGAATTTGTACCACCTAAAAGAAACTTGTAAGGGAGGAGCTGCTGGAGGTCGCTATTACAAAGGCTTTGTATTTGTCTCCGATCAGCGAGACTTTGTCATTTCCTGCCCAGTGCTTCCTCTACTCACTTACAAAAGTAACTGCTCTAGTGTCCTCTCTCTGTATTTTCTTTCCCTTATAGATATACTTTTTCCATGAAAAATTTCCCTCCCATTCATAATTTAAAACACCAACTATTTTGCTAGGCTTAATCTTTCTCCTGAATTTCAAATGCACTTTCCAAAGGTGTGCAGAGCAAATCTCCTCTCACGCCACAGGTATCCCAGAGATAGCTCAGATTCATCTGGTACAAAGTTGAACACTTCTCTCCTCATTCAAGTCTTTTCTGCAAAAGGACACCTTTTGTCGTTATTTATTCATTCTCTCATCACAACCTTGTGAATTATCATTTCTATATGTCACTGCCATGTGCCAAGGTCGTCAATAATCAAATTTTTCTGATTCAAACATGACATGTGGCTTATCCACTATTGATGGGAATGAAAATTAGTATAACTTCTATGGAAAACAGTATGGCAATTCCTCAAAAACCTAAAAGTAGACCTACCCTTCAATCCTGCAATCCCATTACTGGGTATGCATCTACCCAGAGGAAAAGAAGTCATTATGTCAAAAAGATACCTGTACTTGTATGTTTATTGCAGCAAAATTTATAATCACAAAGGTCTGGAATCAACCTAAGTGCCCATCAGCTGATAAGTAGATAAAAATAGGTTACACACATACACACACACACACACCCCCCATGGAGTACCACTCAGCCATAAAAAATAACTTACAAATGTCTTTTTCAGCAACACACATGGAACTGGACACCATCATTCCAAGTGAAGTATTTCATGAACGGACAAATGCCATATGTTCTCATTGGTAAGTGCACACTGAATGATGGGTTGACAAGGTCACACAGAGTGGCATAAGGGACTTGGAAGACTCAGATGGGAGGAGAATCAAAGGCCAAAAACTACCTACTGAGTACAATGCACACGGTCTGTGTTCTGGGGATACGTATACGGGAAGCTCTGACTTCACCACTGTGCAAGTCATCCATGTAACAAAAAACCACCAAATCTATTGAAATAAAAAAATAAATAAAATAAAATAAATGACAACAAAACCCCCCAAATATGACCTTTCTCCCCACTGGTACTTCTTCAGTCTCAGGCTGGCTTCATCGTCTCTCACCATCACTACTGCAGTAGCCTCGTAAGTCTACTGGGGGCCTTCCGGTTTGGCCCCACTCTGGTGTTTCATCACATTACAAGTTTGAATGGCATTATTCACTGCTCCTTAAGAACTGTCAGCCCTTTCCCACATCCTTAAATAAAATCCACATTCCTTAGCATGTTTTGAACCCCAGTGCATGATATGATCCTTTTATAAATTCAAATCTCTTTTGTACAGATTCTATTTCCCAGTTCATATCTATTTACAAAGGCTTTTTTTTTTCTTTTCTCATGCTATTTCTCTGTTTAAAAGGTCCTTTCTTCCTTTATTTAAAAATTAAAATGAATCATTTTCTCTTATCAGAACTATTTTAGATCACGCGCTTTAAACGCAGTAGTCTACCATCATGATTTATTCTTTATCATCCCCAAAGCTTCTTGTATGCCTTTTTTTCACACTGTCTCAAAATCATTTGTAACCTTGTCTCTTTTTTCCCTGCTGGTTTGTTAATCCCTTGCTGTTTGATTCTGGGACATAAGCTTAGTTCTAATCCAAGCAAATAAAGCAGGTTCTGCCATATTGTAGTTGCTTATAGTATGTCTTGAGATGATGAATAGTGGAATAACTAAATAAATAAATCACATTGGTCGAGGGATTTCTTTCGTAAGCTGGTTGAAGTTATACGCAGATATGTTTCATTCAGTTAGACTTTTAGAAAACTAATAAATTCCAAGTGTGATACGCATGAAAACAACAATCAAACACAAAATTGTGAGTCAATGTGTTCCCAAATAGCTAAAAATTGTTTATGTACAGCAAACACTACGATTCAAAGATACATAAAGAAGGACAATTTCATTTCAAACTTCATTCAATTTAGTTTTTTATTAAATTTCAGACTAATATGAGGGTACATATGATTAGGGTACATTGTTTTTAATTATAAGGTGAAGTCTGAGTGACAGCTGTGTCCTTCATCCAGAAAATGTGCCACACGTCTGCACACTGTACCTGCTGGGTGGGAACTTACCAACCCTCCCCCTTTAATTTAATTGAGTTTGTCTCTCAGGTGAACATGTTGTTCACATAAGCAGATTGTTACTCTCTATTGAGCACGTGTGATGCTTGTTTTTCCACTCCTGTGATACTTTATTGAGGAAAATGTTCTCCAGACCCTTTAGGGTTGTTACGAAAGATTGAATCTTTACTCATGTGCCCAGATGAATGGCAAACAAGCAAATGAAGAAATGCTCACTATCTCTAACTAACAGAGAAATGTCCATCAAACCACTTTGAGATACCACCTGACCTCAGGCCTACATCACAAGGTTCCAAGTAGCAGATGTGTCGGTGGGTCTGGAGAGGGAACCCTCGTGCACTATCGGTAGGACTGCACACTACTACAGCCTCTGTGGAAACAAGTCTGAAGAGTCCTGGGAGAACTAGCTTCCACTTTAATCCCATTAGTAGGCATCTAGCCAGAAGGAAAAATAGTGATTATATTTCATTCAATTTTGAACAAAGGCAGACTTTTACTATAGACTAAATTGTGTCCCCTCAAAATTCATACAGTGAAATTCTAAAGTCCAATATGATATTTGGAGAAAGGCTTTGGGAGGTAATTAGAATGGGGCCTATGTAATGGAATTAACATCCTTAGAAGAACAGATCAGAGAGCTTTTTTTCTCTTGCGTGCATGGGCACACACATAAAAAGAGATCACATGTGCGCACAGAGAGATAGAAGCTGACTATAACCCAAGAGAAGGGGGCTAAGGATGAAACTTACCTTGATCTTGGACACCCCAGGCTGCAGAACTGGGAGCAAAACATTTTTGTTGTTGAAGCGGCCCAGGCTCTGGTATTTTGTTACAGCAGCATGAGCAGACTAATGCACCTTTATTGTGGTACCAGTGGGATTCTTAATATTCGACCTTGGCCCTTAAATAAGCCCTAGAGTTCACCATGTGCAACCACCTATGGGAACAGGAACCACCTTTCTAACAATCCTGAGATAGGGTTGTTCAAATGTAGCTTGAAAAATTTACTGTGAAGTGGAAACAATTTGATATTACCGGTTCTTCATTCTGTTGCTACCTAATATTAATTTTTCCTCCATTAAATATATAGTTACATCTGTCCTTAACAGATAATTAAAGGATGCACTATTATCTCTGGGTGTTGAGATTATGAAAAATTCTTAACTTTTTTGCTTTTTAAATATTTATCACATTTCCTCAGATTAAGTTTGTGGGTGCTTTTCCTGAAATGTAACTATGAAAAGAAGAAAACTATGTTGGATAAAGAGAAAGAAAAAAGTGATAGAAAGGGGAGGGGTCATCTCTGTACTGAATAAAAAGTTCTCTCTTCAAATTATGTTTACTAGTCGTCTTGAACAACACACAACAATAAAACATTAATGAGTGTAATGATTTCACAGGTACCTAGCAATGGCTACCCTTTGATTTCTCTTCTCCAAGTTGATAATGACCTCTTTATTTTCATATGCATCTGTACATCGATTTCAGAGAAGTTCCCTGAGGTGGCAGTGAAATACCTGGGATTATTAAGTGGACTATTTTTCCATTGTTTTATATTGAAAAAATTATTCTCAAGTATATTTTTAAAGATATATGGATTCGTGTACATAATGCCAAATTAATTGATTATAACTCTTAAGTACAATATATAATTTTTCTATATAAACATGTCTTTTCCTATGCATGTTCGTAATCCTTTTCACAATTTTTCTCAGAGCAATATTTTATATTGCAGATGATAGAGATAATTACTTACATAAAATACATGTTTATATATTATCTATGGAAGGCAAAACACTGGAAAGAACAATAAACAACTCTGGAAATTCCTTGTTTTATTGGCTTTTGTGGAAAATATATATTTATCTTATTGATTAAAAATATATGTATGTACTACAAAAAGTCACTAAAAATATTGAGTGGATCTGTCCTTTAAATAGGGGAGGAAAGTACACACTTCACATATCCATGTAAAACTCGTCATGATTTCACTACCAAAAAAAGGACCAAAGGTGGTAATGAAAAAAAAAGACCTTAGTTCCATTAAAAATATTAATACTATTCACATCAGCTAGGAAAGTATGATGCTATTTAATCAATGTGTTAGTGACCTTTATAAATTCATAGCATATCAATGATTGATTTCACCACAATACTGGGGGCGTCCATTACATTGCTTACCAATGTATATATCTAATATAGGTATCATAGGAGTGACAACTAGATTTTGGATACTATATTTTATTAATGTGGGCCATTCATGATTATCTAAAATTTTTAGTATTTATTTATATTGGTACTTATTTAGCTCATAAGATAGAGTCAATTTACAGTATTTCTCTTGTTACTAAAATAATCTTTTCATCTGATACATAATCACTTAGAAGAGCTATAATTAAAGAACATCTAATATTATTTACCATTGAATTACTTTGCCTGAACTAAAAGGAATTGAGTACAGATATTGATAGGATAATTTACTAGATAATATCATCTGTTCTTAAGAGTTTTATCTTAAATCGCATAAAGTCAATTTTGATAGAATCTTTGGTTTTTAATTGTGTTACAAAAACTTCTAAAATTTGCATTCCTTATATTTGTCCACTTTTTTTTTCCCATTTGCTGCCCTATTTTTATTCTTTCTGGAAAATTTACAGAAGAAATATTAAATGTAATTTTATGAGAATTATTATTTTAAAGAGTATATTATTACTTATAAGTAAGCTGTGTCAAAACAAATATCCCAGGGATTATTAAATTATTTTACATTAATCACTCATTTTCATACATAGTAAGGACAAAATACCATGGTTACCTAATAATAATAATAATAATAATAATTTTGTATTTATTAAACTCTTCTTATCTAGAAACCATGGTTCTAAGCTCTTTACGTCTGTGAATCTATTAAAACAATTACATTGCATTTAATTGAATTTGAGAATTCAGATTCAGGGATATTTTCTCAATTGTATGGGCAAGTTTACTTTACCAGCAAGCACTTTTCATCAATTTCATTTCCAGCATTTGAGACGTAACTCCTTAAACTAACTCAAATATAGATATTTTTCAACATTTTAGATTTTTTGATCTAAACAAAAAAGGACAATAGAAGGAAGATGAGAGAGCACATCATAAAAATCACACAAATTCAAAAGAAATATTTGTATCGTGCACAAGTAACATCTCTGAGCTCCAGTGAGAACAATTCAAAGGCAAGCCGGAGAGGATTGATTTGTTCAAACTTCTAGTGGTTATATTCTTTTGCTATTACAGTAAAACATGTAAAAATGTGACATGTATAGCAAAGATTATAATATTAAGTTAATCAGACACAGAACTGTAATGGCACATATATTCATTAAATTCTCTATTGATGTTTAGATATTCAGAACTTTACTATAATAATATCCTTTCATTTTGAACAAGTCTGAGTACAATTTTCCTTCACAGCTGATAACTTTTCTTCTCCAGAAGATAAATAGTTTTGGAAGTGATACAGTATGAGACTGTTTACTAATGTTAATACAAAATACGGTTTGGGATTAAGTCATGGGGTGAGGAGTCTCTTGTTGATCTTTTATGATCTTTGCTGATTGATCTATCTGCACTACCATTTTCTCTCCTAATCAGCAATTTTATGTATTCTCCTTGTTTTATGCTCAAGATTTCTAACAATTGAAAATCCACAACCCTCAAAATTTCTGATCACAATTTTTAAAAGCATCACAATTCATACATCACTTGTGCATCCAACCACATGCAATGATCATAGGAGCTCTCTCTTCCTGTGTCTATGTTACCATGGAGACAAGGGACATCTTTGATATTTGAGGACACTGGCCTCTTTTATTACTCACTGAAATGTGGTTTTAGCTAGTACTATTCAAAGATTGCAGTGAATTTTATCAGATTAATTTTAATCTTTACAAATTATATGTTTAAAATATAGTTTGTGTATAATGCAAAACAACCCTTACAACATATCATATGGTAAATTACTTGACATTGCACATTCACAAAATCAAATATAAGATTATAAAAATTATCCCTATTTAGTATATTTTCGATGACCCTGTACAAATCTGCTATTCATTGTAAATGCATTTTTTAAGCATGTCGTAAATATAAAAATATTTTCTGTTATCTTTTGCTTTAAGAAATGCTATTTTAAGATTCTCCTAATATCAAAATACTCTGTGTCATTTGCGTAGTAAATGCACTTTCACACTAAGAAAAAAATTCCGTGAACTATTTCCAAATAAAAACAGTATTATCAGTGATTTTGATCTAAAGAAGTATTTATGCTTTTAAAATATATATCTTATAGGATATGTTAATCCTAAGGAAAAACTGTAATGGAGGCAAGTCAGATTCTGTTACACCATTTCACTGAAAATATTTTAGAAAATAGTTTGACCTTCAATATACAGTAAGAAATAGCTGCTGTAATCAAAAGGTTAAGGCTGTCATTATTAAGTAAGGCTTTATTTATTTACAAGAAAATTATTCTAGAAGATTATAAGTTAATAGAAGTATAAAATTATGTCTTAATAAGAAAACAGAATCTGCTTAGGCATGTAACCACCCAACTTGATCTGGCCCCAATATTTTATTTTTGTTGTTTTAGACGAGTCTCGCTCTGTCACCCAAATTAGAGAAAAATGATATCACCATAGTTCACTGCAACCTCAAATTCCTGAACTCAAGAGATCCTCTTTCCTTAGCCTCCTAAGAAGGTCATTAAGCTTCAGTTTCCTCTGTTCAGCAAGTTACCATTGCCCCTGAGCAATTTGTTGACCAGTCTCTTTTTTATACTTTTTTCTGGTTTGTTGACTGTTCCTTCTCATTTTGTTAGAGCAGTATGATGGCTTGAGGTAGTCGCCAAAATAACTGAAAAGAGCACGTCCAGTTTTAGCAAGAAAAGCAAATTTATTAACAACTTGTACAGCAAGCCAGACCCTGCCCTAGTGACTGCAGGCTCCATGGAAACTGCAGTTGTGTTTTGTACACAACTTTGAGGAGTATTGGCCTTTTCTTGGCAATCTCCCGGGGTCTTAATTAACTCTGTTCTCAAAAACAACCCACCTGCAAGGTTTCAATCAGCCTCATCCTCATAGTAGCCCAGGTCAGCCGACCCAAATCAATCCAAAATAGCCTAACTGTATTCGTCATCCACCCTGCTCATATCAAGCTAACTACCTAACAATTTCTGCTCTACCTCCAAGATTTTCATTTCTCATTTCTTTGTCTCTTCCATAAATATTGATGCTCCTGAAAATGTGTTGCTTATTCTTTTACCCACTAAAACATACATCTCGACCAAAAAGTCATGACTATTTCTTGTGCAACGTGCTGATTTGATAGTCTGGTGTAGCTTGTGAACCTTTTCTGAGAATGACTTTTTTGCTACATGAAATAAAAGACATAAGGTCATGCGATAATAAAGAAAATATAACTTAAGTGTAGTTGTAAAAAATATAGAAGTTCCTACTTTATGCACAAGTAATACGTATGTTCCAAGACCCCCAACAGTGAGAAATCTTGCATAGCCCTATGCCCAGTGGCCATCAACTGGAAAACATCTCTGTTGGTGTCTTCCACACACACATTTGGTGCCTTTCCCATAGTAACTGAGCACTCATCATGCACGATGGCCGTAATTTTTACAATTTGAGGTGCGACAGCAAAACTGGCACAAACTTCTCTTTCCTTCTTCACCATTTTAAAGTTAAAATATTCATTTATAGATCTCAGCATCCTTCCTTTTTTTATCTTATTAAATTGAGAATTCTCATCTTTACATTTTAAAGGGAACACCTTAAGACTTCTGTTTATCATGTCCAATTTGCCAGTATCACAGCTTTTCTGCTTTAAGGCTTCTATGAAGTAAAATGAAGGTGATTTGAACACAAGCCTTGGACAAGTGGATGGATAATTCATGACCTCCTGGGTGGGATGGAGAAAGACACCATGAGATTTCATTATGGCATTCAGAATGGTGCACAGTTTGAAACAATAATTGTTTCTGGAACTTCGATTTAATAATTTGGAACCATGGTTGATTGACATTAACAAAAATTGTGGAAAGTAAAACAGCAATGGGGAAACTACAGGCTTGATGTGTGTTGACCCACTTATGTGTGGACTTTCTTCTCCCTCTGCCATCCCTGAAACTCAAAACAAGCCCTTCCTCTTCCTCAATCTCCTCATCATGAAAATGATGAGGGTGCACCCTTCTATGATGATCCATTTTCATTTCACAAACAATTAATGTATGTTTCTTTCTTAGGATTTAATAACATTTATTTTCTCTTACTTTATTATGAGAATACCATGTGTAAGACATATAACATAAAAAATATGTTAGTCAAATGTTTATGTTGTTGGTAGGGTTTTCAGTCAATGGGAGACTATTAGCAAAGTTTCTGGGAAGTCAAAAGTTATCTATATATTTTTGATTTCAAGAGGGGGCTGGTGCCACTAACCCTTCCATTTTTCAAGGATCAAGTATGTTTCAAGATACTTTGTTAACACATGTTAAAAGAACTACAGACAGATCTCATGGGTACAAGAATTTCAAAATAATAAGTGTCACTAGTTTTTCAAAGTTTCTGCAGTAACTATAATGTAATATATAAGTACAAATTTATGTTGGTGATTTCATACTTTGTTATCTATAATAATATATTGAAAAAATGGTATCTTAAGAGGGTAAAGAAAATAATGATGCACTTTTCCCTTTAGGGCCCGGACTGTGACCCATGGATCCTTTTCATCCATCTCCTGTTTGCTCATAGTGCGTATCCTAATGCTTTCTAACAGTTTGTTATCTTTCTTACTGATATTATTGGAAATTCTTTGAGGGAATAAACATTTTTGTGTTTCATGACATTACCAATGTCTCATCAGCAAATATTTTAGAGCACATCCAATAGGTTTTGGTTTCCACTGACAGTGTCTCTTGAACACACCTACCTACATAGGCAATTGCCAGTAAATCTCATCTATTCCTATTATGGTCTGAAGCAGGGGTCCTCAAACTTTTTAAACAGGGGGCCAGTTCACCGTCCCTCAGACCATCGGAGGGCTGGACTCCAGGTCCTGGGATGAGTCTGCTGCTAAGCAGGACAGGCAGCAGCAGCAAAAACACCCGGTGGGCCAGATAAATGTCCTAGGCGGGCTGCATGTGGCCTGCGGGCCATAGTTCGAGAATGCCTGTAATTTATGTATCATAAGAGCTGTGACAAAATCCCAAATAGTCTGGTCCTTCCAACTCCTTAGAACCAAGATGAGTGTTTAGGGACTCTCTTATGTTCACCATCAATAGATAAATAAACCAATTTTATGTCTCATAAATCATACTTGAATAGGATTAAAATGTTCCTAGTCAGGGAGAGGTAGATAAATAAATTGTGCCTCATTTAGCACCATTTTACCACATAGAAAATGTAGCATAAGAAACATGTGAGTAATTGTGGAATACAAATGGAGAAATGGTACTAGGCAAGGTAAATTTGCCCCTATGTTCCTTTACTTTAAGAAAAACTGTATGGCTCGGTGCCTGTGGCTCAAGCGGCTAAGGTGCCAGCCACATACACCTAAGGTGGCAGGTTCGAATCCAGCCCAGACCCACCAAACAACAATAATGGCTGCAACCAAAAAATAGCCGGGCATTGTGGCGGGCGCCTGTGGTCCCAGCTACTTGGGAGGTGGAGGCAGGAGACTAGCTTGAGCCCAGGAGTTGGAGGTTGCTGTGAGCAGTGAAGCCATAGCACTCTACCCAGAGGGACAGCTTGAGGCTCTGTCTCAAAAAAAAAGAAAAGAAAAACTGTAAAATGGTACAGCTCTAATATTTCTAAAAGACATACCTCTTAATAAAACAAATTAAGGAATGCTTAGAAAGGAGATGCTTCAACTGGTATGTGCTTTTTGCTGTGTAGACATAGTCCCTGGTATAAAGAATTACTTCAGAGTAAAACAACGCCAAAGAAATCCTGTGTCGTGATATTCCAAGCAATTGCCACTTAAAAACCTTTATGATTAGCTACCAAATGCATTAAGGACCACTCCGTAGTTGTGAAAAAATTAAGCATCACGTAAGAGTTAAGATTGCACCTGGTATTTGGAGTGAAGTTGAGTTTCTCTCCCCATTTTGTTTTCTGAAAATTTACAAAGCCTTGATTGCAAGCAATATGCTAATTCAGAAATATCAGCCAACTTGGAATTATAATTTGCACTGCTGGGTTTGTTTGCAAATAAAATAACAGCAAGGAGAAAGGCAGATATGATTATGAAAGACAGTACAACTGGAAAAAGAGATTAAACATTATTAAAATATCATTCCTAGGAATTAGAAATGGTTCTGTAATTAATAACCTAGCAGTTGACTGCACAGAATGCCGTAACGTAAATTAAATTTTCATTTGTGAACAGAAATATTAGGTAACGTAAAAAGAGAGGGTTTGGATTTGGCTGCCACTGAAGATGAATAATTGCCTAAGGCTCTACATCCAGAATTAAGACACATATCTGGTTGTAGAGAAGGATAATTTGTTTGGTGTGCGAATATTCTTTAACCCTGAACGGCTGTCACGACATGAAACGGATGCAATTTCCATTTTGCCACCAGTGAAATCAGATTACTGCCACTATTGCCTATTTCACTATATGTATTAGAGAAAAGTAAATGTATAGTTTTCAGAGAAAAAAATGCAATATAAAAAGGTCATATTAAAAACAAGTGTTCCTTGGGAATAAGCATTCACGACAATGTCACCCAGTTGGTTGTTAAGAGAGAAAAGCATCTAAAAGGTGCTCCAACGAATTTGGAAATAATTTATGATTATAGAATTATTTTTTTAAAAAAACTGTATTAAATCAGAGTAATTCTTCATAATAGTTTTATCTTTTCAAGGTATTAAACATTTATTTTATAACATTTATATTCCAAATATTAAATGGTATGTCAAATACTAGGAGGCTTGTCTTATCCACAAACAACAACGTAAAGAGTTTATTTGTAATTGTATATGGTATGCCAGGGTTAATCTTGAGATTTAATGTACAATATGTGTAATTCTAAAAATATATAAATTATGGCATGTGGTCAGTTTGTCTCAATTTTTAAATTGCAAATTACTGGTGCCCTTTGCCTGGATCTCCCTAAAGACTGTGTTAACTGCCTCAAGTAACTCAGCACTCTCAGCAGAGGAGGAGTTTGTATTAACTAAAGTGCCAAAAATGCACCAGGCACTCCTCATAGGATAGCTAATCATACCCTGAAATATTGCTAAAAAGTAGAACATTCTATCTATGTTATGGTTGAAAAGATTAAATAGTATATAGATTAAATAATTTAATTATAAATTTTGAACCCAAACGTGTAGTAGTTCCTAGCTCCACCGTCAAGCCAGACTCTTAGAAGATGCATGTGGTTCTCAATGTTACTGACATGTTAAAATTTATAATTTCAACTATATCATGACATACTATTGTTTATTAAGTTAAATAATTTTCCAAGTTCTTAGATTAGGAAAATAGAAAAATTATGGTAAATTATATTTCTTGACATTGCAGTTGTTATTCTGGATTTTTAAATCTTTATATAGCAAGTTAATGATGTCTTAGCAACTACTGGTTTTCATTTCTAGAATCTTGATTTGGGGTGTGAAGGGAGAGTTTATATTAGGATCTCTTGGATCAAAATTTCTGCCCTGCCCTCCTAATTATAGAATTCATGAGTTACTGGAAAAGACTGCAGAGTTTTGGGAGTTCCCTATATATTTTAAAAATTAACAACTTATTAGACATAAAGTGTTCAAATATTGTATCCCATTATGTGAGCTGCTTTTTCCTCCCGTTGACTGTTTTCCCTATTTACTGTGATATAATTCTACTTGTCTATTTTCTATTTTGTTTCCTATGTTTTTGATACAATATCTAAGAAATCATGGCAAGAGCAATGTCAAAGAAGTTTCCCCTTACGTTTTTTTCCTAAGAGGTTTAAAGTTTCACATTATGAGATGATGTCTATGTGTTATGTAAGACAAAGGTCAAATTTCATCCTTCTTGCATGTGGATATACAGTTTTCATAACACCGTGGAAGAGAGACTAATCCCCTCCCATGGTATGTTCTTTGGGACTTTATCAATGCTCTGTTGATCATAGGTATGTGCCTAAGTATTTCTGGGCTCTGTCCATTGATCTATATGTGCCAGTACCTAAGCTTTGTAAGGTGGTGTGTGAAGAGTTGGTGAAATATGAAGGGAAATACTAATGGTGTTAAAGTTTAGGAGTTCATTTTTTTAAAAATATGCTGAGTGTTTTTTACCATGAACAGCTATTCTAGACCTGAACAACAGCAGTGAGCAAAAGTCAAATCTTTGCTCCTATAAAGTGTGCATTCTCCAGAAATGGATGACTAAGGTTGGAGGTACGTGAAAAGGTACATGAAATATGTAATTTACACACAATTATACGGTGACAACTATATGGAAAACAACAAAGTGGGACAGTGCAGTGATTAGAGCTCTTTTCTTGAGGGTAGTCAGATTCTGCTTGAAGAGAAAAGTGGTAGAATTTAGGGGACAAGTCACGTGGATACTGATGAAAATTTGTTGCCAGTAAAGGAAGCAACAAATCCAGAGTCCTTGAGGAAGCTGTGCAGCATGTTTGGTGAAGAACAGGGAGGTCAAGACGGTTGGGACAGGGTGAGAGGAGTGATAGGAGACAAGGTCAGGCTGGAGGGGAAGCAGATCACTTTAAGTCATGTGATCTGTGAAACCCTACCGGCCACACGTGTCTGTGTGCTCAGGGCTTTGGACAAACTTTAGCCTGCTTCTACCTGCTTTAGACTTTGTACCTAAAGGTGACCACAGCCTCCATGCTAAGTCTTTGGTTAAGAAAGTGCCAGGCTGCCAAATCATAGACTATATTAATCACTTTGTATTAATCCACACTGTCAAACTATTTTTAGTACTTTTTCTTTCAAACTTCTCTGTAATTTTCTGTTCCCCTGTAACTCCCTCTTTGGCTCTTTTTACTCCCCTTTCTCCTCTTTTTCTCCCATTTAATCCCCCTTTGTTTATTTCCCTATTTTTTTGTTCCCTTTTTTTCTTCCTTTCAGTCACCTTTATTTTAGCTGAAGTTAAATTCATTTTATAGCTATAGTCTGAATTTTTGCGTTCCCTCAAAATTCATGTTTTAGAGTCCCAACCCAGAAGGTGATGGTATTAGATTATGGGGCCTTTGGAGAGTGATTAGGTCATGAGATTTCTGTCCTCATAAAGGGGATAACATTAGTACATTTATAAAAAAGGCCCAAGGGAACTCTATATCCTTTAGCCCCAGTGAGAAGGTGCTATTATTTATTTATTTTTCTTTCAGAGGGAGTCTCATTCTGTTGCTCAGTCTAGAGGGTCATGGTATCTGTCAACCTAGCTCACCTCAAACTTCTAGGTTTAAGCCACTCTCCCACCTTAGCCTCATGAGTAGCTGGGACTACAGGTACCTGCCACATACACCAGATATTTTTAATAATGATTGGGGTCTCGCTTTTGCTCAGGCTGGTCTCGAACTCCCAAGCTCAATTCATTCTCCAGCCTCAGCCTCCCAGAGTTCTAGGATTTATAGGCATAGGCCACTTTTCCTGGCCTTGGAAAGTCACTACTTATGGACCATAAAACGGACCCTAACCAGACACCAAACTTTCCAGCCCCTTGATCTTGGATTTCCTAGCCTCCAGAATTGTGAGCTATAAATTTCTGTTCTTTATAACCTACCAAGTTTATGGTATTTTGTTATAGGAGCATGACATCACTAAGACGCTTTCCTAATCCAGTAGTCTAGATAAAACTTGTCTTCTTGGCTCTCTCTAAAAATAGGGATTTTGACTTATACTTTGATATGGGTAGTCATTGGAAGCATTTAAACAAAAGAGTGACATAATTAGACCTGTATTTTACACACAAATATCTCTGATGTAGGAGATAATGGGAAAATTTGAGAAAAGAGAGGTATTTTGAGTAACCTTGGACTTTCTGAATTCTTCTGAGCCAAGTCTAAGGCCTCCAGCTAACCCAGAAGAGCTTCCTTTATATTCAGGACTCAGAATCTAAAAGAACATAGACTCAGGAGAAGGGAATCACTGATTATATCACTATATTCCTTCAGAACTGGAAACTGGCCATGGGGGGAATATATATATATTTTCCCCCCATGGCATTTTTCAGTTTTGAACCATATATATATATATATATATAGTTTATATATTTATATATATATATATAAAATCTAATACCATACATATATACATACACACACACACGCACATATATATATATGCATATACTATATACATAAGTGGAAAACATCATACAATGTCACAGAATCCAATATCTGCATTTAATGGGTAATAAACTTGGGACCAAATTAGCACATACCTGGCAAGGAAGACTAGCCTTACTCAAAATTTGAATGGTATTTACCCACTATAGTTTCTATGATAGTTCAAAGGGTACATTCTCTAAAAATCTTTGGTCTCAAGTCCCAAAATTCCAGAGTTAGGTATTATCTTTGTATCTATCATTGCCTTTTTTGTAGCCCACTGCCCTAATTTTAACACACCTATAAGAGTAGCATGTTAAGTTGCTGTTCCCTGTAAATATATTTATAAATATATTTGAAAAGCAGATCAGAAATAAAAAGGCTGATTCCTAAAATATGGAAGTAAAAATGTGCTGAGATAGGGTAAAAGTGTTAAAAGATTGGTCAGTAAACAAGCCACATTCAAGGCTCGCCTGCTTGACAATTTTGCCAAGGGCTGGCCAGAGGGCAGAATAAAATCTTGAACCAGCCAAAGTC
Source organism: Otolemur garnettii (assembly GCF_000181295.1). NCBI lineage: Eukaryota > Metazoa > Chordata > Mammalia > Primates > Galagidae > Otolemur > Otolemur garnettii. Next base: position 12,713,853 of record NW_003852404.1, on the reverse strand, counting down.
AAGAAATGGGATTTTTTCTATAAATATGAACAGAAGTAACTAATTGTGAGGAGAATCACAATAGAAGGAGATATTTAACAAAAAGTTTTCTTAAGGAAGAATTGTAACAATCACTGACATTTATTAAGCAGAACAATTGTTATAATTGTCATAAGCTAGCTTAGGTATGCACACGTGTGTACATATATGTGTGTGTTTATACAGTGTGTTCATATGTGTGTGTGCATATGTATATATATGTGCCTATACATATATTTATTTAGTCTTCATCTCCACTCAACAAGATAGATATTATACCAATTTAACATATGTAGAATTGAACCAGGGAAAAATTAAGGGATTTATCTATCAAGACCACACAGCTAATATCTGAGTTAGCAGAATTTGAGCACAAACAGCCTCACTCAAGATTTTATAAAATGTAAGATTACTAAGAATATCTTAAAGAAATAACACAATGGTCTGTGGCCTACAAGCATTAAAAACAATTCATTTCATGCTAATGCACTTTTATGTAAATATAATCTTAGACTATAATTGATAACAAAATCACACACATTTCAATTCTACCTCCCAGGTATCAGCAAAAGAGAAATATCTGTAAAAATGTTTAAGTGTCAGAATATAACTGTGCATGTTGGAGACTGTTTGCAGTCTGACAGACCCAGATTTCAGTTCTTCCTCAGTGAGTTTATAGGAGTGTGACAGAGTGTGAAATGATAATGACAGCTGTCTTAAATGCTATGTGAAACAAAATTAATATACATACGTAACAGTCAGCACTTAGCAGAGAAACAAGGAGAAATACTGCATATTTGCATCAAGGAAAAATAACCAGGAACATTTGTTTTTGTCCTCATTTTAAAGTGGAAATAACATCACACTAGAAAGGGGGGGTTTAGTTTCCAGCATTAGCTTTTTGATAACAGTAGAATATCTACTGTGGACTTTCCCCCAAGGGAAGCCTATAAAATACTTGGAAAGTTATAGGCTCTCTTATAATGGAAAAAGAGAACAAAAAGCTTCAAATAGAAAATATGCTTTCATGCTCTCTATGCGTTTTGAATTATAGTACACCCCAAGGAAAACAGCACGGACCTATTGAAAACACTCAGTTAAGACTTTACAGCCACTCTGGGTAAGTCTCTATTTTCCCTATATACAATGTAAATATAATACCACCATTTATTCCATATATTTTAGTTAGGAAACAGTCAGATTTCTGACTTTAAGAGAAATGGATTTCTTGGCAGTAAGAGTCTGTATTATCAAGTTGGAATAAAATAGCAATTTCCCCACAAATCAATCACACATTGGGGGAAAACTACTGTTCTAAATTATGTAACAAGAGTAAAAAAATGCTTCTGAAAGAGTCATTCAGAATGAAAGCTTTACAATTACTTGAATTATCTATGGCTTATATAAAGTTGTAGGATAACAAAATATTTTTAAAGTGCTGATTACACCCACATACATATCCTCAGAAGGAATTGTGTTGGGATGTGGGAGAGAGACCAATGTTGAGTGCTGCTTGTGTTGAAATCTGCTATATTTCTTGTAAAAAAGAAACAACCATATGGCCCTTATAGCAAAGTTCTGGTCCTTAAAGACCACTATTTGCATTTGTAACTCTTTCATCATTCAAATTAAGCAGATATGGTGTGTGTTTATGGTAAGTACATCTGCCTGAATTAATGTCCTCAGATTCTGATTTAAAAAAATGAAATATTATATATTTTGTTGCTTTTTTGATTTTAAAAGAGAAAAGGTATGTGGCATAGGATAAGAAGTAAATGCATAAAGTTCTAAAGGTGTGATTTTTAGCAAAGCACATTGATTTACAGAATGAGAATATAGAGAAAATAATCATCAAGAAAACTGAGAATATTACCACTTTAAGGTATCTATTATTTCTCACCTATGACCTTGACAAAACTCCAAATGTTTGACAACATACACTATTGGTAAAACTTCAGGAGAAATACATTTTCATACATTTGCTGGAGGGAAAGCAAAATGTTTCAACCCCTCTTTATAAGAATTTGGTGATATCTAACAAATTGCATATGCTTTTTTCCTTTGATCCAGCAATCTTACTTCGAGGAAACTGCTCCAAAATACAAAAGGACAAATGCACAAAGCTACTTTTCACCAAACCAATGATTTTTATTTGTAATTCAGAACATTGTATGATTATTTGAAATACATACATAATTCCGAATTGTATATGTCAAAAAATTATAGTTTTTAAAAGTTTTTAGTATTTTAGCTGTGTCTCTATTATTGAGCTAAGCATGAAAATTCTCCCTCTGCCCCTTTTTGGCACAAGATTTTGAAATTGAAAAGAAATTTAGAATGTGTCTAGAAGATAGTTTATTTGGGTTGAGTCATGCTGGGGTTATGAAACTGCTATCTGAATTTCAGTGTCTCTTGACATGCTTGGGAAGTTCTCTTCAATTATCTCTTGGAGGAAAGTATCAGTGCCTTTCAGACCATCCTCTTCTTCAGGAATTCCTATTAGGTGAATGTTTGCTCTTTTGGAGTGGTCACACAATTCTCTCAGGAAATGATGCATTTTTGCTACCCACCTCTCTTCCTCTTTGAGCATTTGGGAGTATTCACAAGCTTTGTCTTCAATGTCAGAGATCCTTTCTTCTGCCTACTCCATTCTGTTACTGAGGGATTCTACTGTATTTCTCAGATCTTTGAGGGCTGCAAGTTTTTGCCTCAATGTGTCAAAATCTTTGGTGATTTTGTCTTTGAATTCATCAAATTCTTGATACAACTTTTGAATTGCTTCTTGAATTTCTAATTCCATTTTTACCTCCATTCTGTTAATCTTATTTGCAATCCAAATTCTGAATTCAATTTTTGACATCTCAGCCATTTGTTTATGAATGGGATCTTCTGTTGGTGTCTCCTTTGTCATTCCTTGGGGGACTTGATCTACTCTGATTATTCATGTTGCCAGAGTTTTTCTGCTGATTCCACCTCATGATTATTTTTTACCATCTAGAGAAGCTGGAAATGTGAAATTGAATTGAAGTTTCCTGGAATTGTAATTGACCAGCCCTTTACCAAAGAACTGGAACTGGTGATTGTTGCTTTTCCCTTAGAGCTTTACAAAGGTTCCATTCAGAACTACAGTCTGAAACTCTGGGAACCTGCTTGGTGTGGAGAGGCTAGATGGTGCTGACCAGTATTCAGCTAGCCTCTGCCCAATCGTAGTGAATCAGGTGGCTTTGTGCTGAAATCTCAGCTGTGGAGATATATAAGCAACTAAAACACTCCAACACCCCCCCTCCCACAGGTGACAACTAGCAGGGGAGAATCCCACACTCTCACAACAACACAACCAGGATACAACCTTGGTGGCTCCCTGGGTGATTGGCCCAGGTCAAAAGTAATAAACCAATTGTTCTGGTCAACACAAACACCGATCTGGTGGGAGAGGTCAAAAGGTCTGCAGCATCTAGGCAGCTGGGGTCCACTGGCAGTTTAATTTAACCCCAGTGGGAGGGACTGTGGAGCCACCACCACTGTCAGGGGCAGCACTGCCACTGTCCAAGGTGGTGCCCTCAGTATGAGGTACTGCTGTGTGTAGGTCACTAGAACTGGAAGAGAGCTGGAGGGCATTGCCACAGCTGTAAGTGTCACAGGAGCAGGGCAGGAAGCTGGAGGGTGGAGTCACCAGCCTCTGGGGCCTCAAGGATTGCAAGAGCCAGGTAGGAGTCACCAGCCATGGGCCACGGGTCTCAGAAGCCCTGTGGGAAGCCAGAGGGCAGAGTCGCTGACCTCCTGGGCCTCAGGCATCACAGGAATCACTTTATAACAAAGATATTTGCATGAGATTGTTCACTGAAGCTCAATTCATAATAGCCAAGTCAAAGAAGAAGACCAAATGTCCATTGACCCATGAATGGATTAATAAATTATGGTACGTGTATACCATGGAATATTATGCAGCCTTTAAAAAGATGGAGACTTTACCTCTTTTACATTTACATGGACGGAGCTGGAAAATATCCTTCTTAGTAAAGTATCTCCAGAATGGAAGAAAAGATATCCCATGTACTTAGTACTATTATGAAACCAATTTACAATCACTCACACTTTCATATGATGAATAGATCACAACTATGGCCCAAGATGAAGGAGGGAGGAAAGGGGTATGGGAAGTGAGGGGGAAGGTCAGATCAAGGGAAGGTGAATGGTGGGATCACACCAACGGTGCATAATGCAAGGGTATATGTTGGATCTATTAGTATAGAGTATAGATGTCTTAACACAATAACTAAGTAAATGAGATGAGGTTTATACTAACCAGTATGATATAAGCATTCCTAATTGTATATGAAATCAGCACATTGTAACCCATAAATGCATTGATGTATATATGATATATTTGTTTATGATTTTTTTTTTTTTTTGAGACAGAGCCTCAAGCTATCCCCCTGGGTAGAGTGCCATGGCATCATGCTCACAGCAACCTCCAACTCCTGGCCTCAAGCAAGTCTCCTGCCTCAGCCTCCCAAGTAGCTGGGACTATAGGTGCCTGCCATAACGCCTGGCTATTTTTTGGTTGCAGCCATCATTGTTGTTTGGTGGCCCGGGCTGGGGATTCGAACCCGCCACCTTAGGTGTATGTGGCTGGTGCCTTAGCCACTTGAGCCACAGGCGCAGAGCCATATTTGTTTATGATTTAATAAAAGAAAAAAGAAATATAGGAGATTCATTCTACACCTCTTCATATACTAAGTACATTTTGTTGTAAATTGTGATTTTCATCTCAAAACTATAATAAATAGTATCAAATCCAAAGCCGAATGTTTATATAGATTTTTTCCACTTTCTACTTTTTATTTTTGCATTCTGCTAGTATTCCATCCCATGTGATAAATTTCTGATTATGTGAGGAAATGCCAAATATATTGTGATTACCTAAACAATCATTATGAGAAATGCATTTTACAAATCCTTTAAATTTTCTCAGTTGTTCCCAGGCCCATGTCTATAATTCTAACATTTTGAGAGGCCGAGGCAGGAAGATAGTTTGAGCCCAGCAGTTTATGATCAACTTGGACCACAAAGAGAGACTGTGTCTCCATTAAAAAAAAAGAAAAAAAAAGAAAGAAAATTATCCATCATAGTAGTGTGTGTTTGTAATAGTAACTACAATTAATGATTGTCCAGTTTGCTTAATCATGTAAAGAGTTGTATTCTGTCTTTATTGATTAGATGAAGAATTTCTTTCTTTCTTTTTTCTTTTTTCTTTTTCCGCAAATAATGTAGAAAGACTATTTTGCATCATGGACTCAGAGTTCATTTCTAAGTCAAGTTTCATTAATAACTTAGAGAATATATGTACAATATAGGTTATATATTATTAAAAAACAGTATACCAGTTATAATGATTTTTGTTTAAAAGTAACAGATGTGCTGAAATAAATGGGCAAATATTAAGTTCTAGCTTTGTTCAAAATGTCCTTGTCAATTTGTTTCAGCAGGAAGATGAGCACAGCAGTAGGTACAGATATTTTAAGAAAGGGTATTTTCCGACCTTTGACCAAGCATTCTTCACTGGCTTCTGGAACTGTCAAATCACTGGAAAGATGCCATGATGACACTGATCATGAATAGTCGATCAAGGTAGGTGAAGAGTAAGTTCTTCAGGCATGCAAAATCTTTATTCTTTCATTACTGTGTTATTTAATTTATCAAATTAGATGAGCAATTTGCTTGTAACTAATAATTCCAAGAATGATGCTAAAGAGAATAACACTAATCAAGTACACTTGATCAAAACGGCAATAAGAACAAATTCTTTAGGCATGCAAAATGTTTATTCTTTCATTGCTGTATTGATTAATTTATTAAATTTGATGAACATACTGCTAACTGTTCCTCACTCATCAGAATAAACACCTATTAGGTGATTATCCAGATTACTTTGTCAAATGAATGGTTAAATTCTCCAGGTGAGCAAATTGCTTCAGTTAATTTGATAATTTCCACTCTTCCATTGTTCTGTACATGGGGTTGACCAAGATTGAGTTTTTACATGGCTCAGAGAAAATGTAATAATGCAATCATGATCACAGCTACACTAGTGCCCCCCAAACTACTTTAAAAATAGGAGTTACTCTTTGTTTAAAGCAAAATGTGTCCTGGTCTACATAAACAAATCATTGAGACATAAAGTTCAGCTTTGGATGACCAACATAACTGGCTGACAGGGAAAGATGATGAGCCTTGTATTGCCTGAGTTATGAAATATTTTCTTTCTGATTGAGCAGCAGTTGTTGTAACCCTTCTGTGCAAACAGTTACTACTCCTGCGCTAGGGCTTGAACAAGAAGTTTCATTTGCTTTCACTGAACCAATGACAGATTTTATTATTTCTGAACCAAATTCCTCGGTAATCAGCAACACAAATGTGAAGCATATCTGACTAGTTTAAAAGGTGAAGCTTGTGGCTGGAGAGTACTCAACTCAAGGTCTCACTATAGACAATTGTTGTTCTGACCAGTGGGCCTATCCAGAAATGTGACCAGTGACACAGTCTGCCCGTGAAGAGATGAGGACTATGATTCCTTTACATACTGGTTTTCCTCATCGCATTCCACTGACATAACAGAATTTTCAGTGACAGCAATCACTTCTTCTTGTTCTCTTCCTACTACAACATAGATAAGTGAAAAAGGTGGCCATCAATCCTTTTGCAAACTGAAACATTAATTTCTTAACCCAGAGGATTTTTTCTGAAAAGTTAGTCAATTCATAATATGCCTCCTTTTTACTATCAGAGATCAGGGAGGAGAGATGGTCTTTGTAAGAATTTCACCTGCCTGTGAGATGTGGGACAAGATGTTATGTTAGTTCTGTGTTCCCTAGTTCTTGATTCTCAAGTCCCTAAGAATAGTTACTGTCACCAAGTCAGTGGTGCAAATTGAGCAAGCTGAGCAGGCAAAGTGCCAATGTTTACTAAAGCATAGAATGTTCCAGAGAAGAAACAGCTCAGCCCTAAAGACAGGAGACCCTGAATTGAAAGATAGAGTAAAAGAAAGGGTAGTGTACTCACAAAGTCAGCAGAGAGTGGACTGTTCCAGTAAGGAGCAGCAGGTCTTAGGGCTAGGGTCTGTCTTTCTATGCTAATCCCTAATAATATGCTAAGATGGGGGTGGAATATTCATGAATTTTCTGGGGAAAGGGTAGAGAGTTCCCAGAATGATAAGTCCTCCTCTTTTCTGTCATTGTGAGGCAATTTCTGGAAGTGGGGAGGTGGGTTCTGTGGTATTTGTAAACTGTTATGGCACTGGTGGGTGTGATTTTTACTGTGTTAGGGAGGGTAGTTCATTTAGGGACACTAAAATTTACTGATGTGAATCATTTAACATTTGGACTGCCTCAGTGGCAGAGGAATACATTATAGCAGTGAATAAAGCTTCTAAGGAGTTTGGAAATATGACTTTTCAAACTAGCCCTTTAGGGTGAAATACTTGTGTAAGGGAAAATATCACTCTGGAGATAAGACAGCTATTTCTTTCTTGCCCACTGATTGTATATTTGGCGTCAGAGCACTGTGTTTTATTATTTCCACATGAGAAATCTGATTTCAGGACTGAGCCTCTGTGGGTGTTGGCCCAGAAGAGGAATGAGGAAACACGACTGTAGACAGCTGTAAACAGTGCTGGTTCTCTCCACCTCTCCACTGCCATCATGGTGCTCACCACAAGGCATTGACCGAAGATTAATCCCTTCAGTAGCACATGGTGGACAGAGACCGAGCTGCTTTCTATCTGAATTTAAATTCCTTTCTCTTTTAAAACTACTTTGCTTATTTTTGTTGCTTACAAGATAATGGGTGGGCAAACCGCTGCAATATTGAAATGTCAATATTCATTTATAAAATTCACTGAGATGCTTTAAATGAACCCAAGCAGCACAAAATGATTTGTATGCAAAATACTCATGGCCTAATCAGACTCATAAATTTGAGCGAACATTTAATCAATTAGGTTTATTTGATTCACTAGCAGTTTATAAGTTTCTTTGATGATACAAAATGCAGAATAAATAACAGTACATATATTAGGAATTTTCCAAATTAAACTCACTGAATTTGTTGCACAAACAATGAACATGCAACTAATGGCAGACTATAAAGTAACGGGCCATATTCTATTTCTAACGGCAATTTGGAAACAACAACGATAAACTGTATTTTTGTTTCTCTTTAAAAATCCTGCATTGTTTCCTTTGTGCCCAGTGGATAGACGGGAAATTTCATTTTTTATATAGCTTCTTAAATAATACACTCTAAATACGTTAGGTTCAAATACAATGGTAACTATGCTATGAAATATTCTGGTGATGATCTCACCCACTGCATTTGTATTCGTTAAATGAAATGTAATACAGCTGATGGTCAAGGAAAATAATGAGAAGTCAATACTCTCAAAACTTCCTCCATAAAGGAATAACTGCAGCCAATTTTATGTGATAGGGACCACCGGCAGGATACCAGAGCAGGAATCATTACTTTGTCATTCAAGTCTCTCCAATACTGGGATAGATTTTGGAAACATGACAATGTAGATACTGTTAGAAAAATCCACATTGTTCTCAAACAAAGACCCTGAAAAAGAGCGTCAGCGTATTATCCCCTATGCCAAATTCTATCACATTTCCGAAAAATCAGATAAGATGTCAAAACAGGAAGAGGAAGTGAAAATAAATGGGAGATGGTCCAGAATGAGAAGAATAGGGGCGTGGTAAATAGTGAAAAGAGCACTAGGCAGAGAAAAAGCGTGAAGCCTGGAACCGCTATCCCAGTTTTCCTGTTGAGTATTTATGCAACTAGAGGAAGACTGTGGCCATTTGGGGGCTCACTTTTATCATTTGTAAAATGATAGGATGACATTAGTGATTAACAAGGTACCTTCAGAGCTGATCTCGGTAATTGCTACCTTAATATCAAGCAATGTGAGAAGCTGAGGTCTGTAACCAATACAACATCACTACAGGATTCAGGAATGATGAAAAGAATCTTGCAATGTTGGAGATGTAAGCAATGACATGAATAAGAAATCATATGAGGAAAAAAGGAAACTTGTAAGAAAATATAAAAGACCAAGTTGATGTGAAATAATAAAAATATTTCATAATAGTAATAATAACAATAATATCTTCATAATAATGCCAATGACTAATTTTTGGAAAAAAAATAGTGGAAGATAATAGTACAACAGGGAGAAGATAACCAGAATAAATGTTATAAGGCCATTTGTTTGAAGAGAGGAGTTTAATATCAATTAATTTCTGAGTTTTCTAGGTTATGTGTGTATGGGAAATAGTTTTATACTGACAGGTCATCTGGAAAAGTGAAAATGGATGCTTAATCATACACTATTGTTTATCTATAGAAAAAAATAAAATTGAATCCTCAGTAAACTCTTAGATTTAGGTCAGAAATGTATATAATTATATGTAATGTATATAAGGTCAAAGTATATAATTTTGTACTATTATATGACAAGTTATACAGTCTTAGATATAACAAGTTATACAGTCTTAGAATCATACCCATTTTTGACCTCACATTTTGGGTGGGAAGCCCAGGTTCAGATGTGTTCTATTCCTGGGTTCTCACAAGGCCCATATTAAGAGTGTTAGCCAGGCTAGGTGCTAGTCTGAAGGCTCAAGCATAATCTGCTTTCAGGTTTATTAGCTGAGTTTTGTTCCTTGTAGAACTGATGAATGCATCCCAGGCCAGCCGTCTGGGATCACCTTCAACTCTGTACGGCTTACCTTGCTTTTGTTTGGCCCCCTCCATGTTCATGAAACAACAGTACAGCACATCTTTCTAGTGCTCTGAAACTCTCTGGCATCCACTGCTGCTGGTACCTGAAACAAAACAAAGAAAACACCACAAACAAAAACCACCACCACCACCACCACCACAAAACCCTTTCAACTGTTAAAGGACTTGCTTGTTTGCGTAATTCTCCCACTAGGAGAATTTCTGAAGTTTATAGTCTATTAACTTGGGGCTTACATGACATTTTCCAAATCATTTTATAGCAGTCCCTAGTGTTTGAAAAACTGAGAGACAACTGCGTTGGGGAATGAACATCTTTACAATTCTGGCTCCCACACAAACTTTCCAACATTTTTAGGACAAAAGCCTAAGAAAATATATACATAATCTAATCGCAATAAAGGCTTTCTTTAAAAAGACATAAACAGCACTAAAAATACAATAGATAAATTATTAGATTGCTTTAAAATAGAAAGCCTTTTTCTCCTGAAATTTCTTAACAAGAAGAATTTGTAATACTTATAACTTAAAAAAGGAGTAATAGCAAAACTATAGAAAGAAGCCTACTAATCACATTAAGTAAAATATCTCCCTACAAAGAAGACCCAAAGAGTTGTGTCATACAAGAGGAGCTTATTAGGATGTAAAAATAGAATCAAAGTCATTAGTTAGCAGAAAAAAAAAGGGAAATTCAGAATTCTATAACATCCACTTACTAGATTGTCGAACTTTAAGAAAATTTAGCAATATCCATTGTTGGTGATTATTTAGAGAAAGCATTTTATGCATTAATGATGGAAATCTAATTTAGTATAACCAATTTGGAAAATAAATTCCCATTATTTTATAAAACTGAGCATGACTATATCCTTGTAACCAACCAGATTCCAAACCTATTTGTACCTTAAAAAATCTCCTGCCTAAGGGCAAAGGAAACGCATGAAGTTATAGTCTTTGATCACACAAATTCATTCATAATAACAAAAATCTCCCAGCAACCCAACATTCACCTAAGGCATTATGAATCCTAAAGTTTGTTGTATTTATAAAATAGGATACTTTACAGGCATAATTCTAAAACTATTTAGTTTAAAGAAAATTTTATGGTTTATAAATTTATTACAGATTCCAGAATTATTTGGTGTTTGTGGGTTACATGAATTGACGTCTAATGTATTATTAAAACAGATTATTAAAATAAATATTCATTAATTTGTTAAAAATAATAAGAAAACCATATGTTAATATAAATAGAGTAATTTTGTTGAAAGATATATCGTACAAGATAATTGCTGAGAGGAGTTACAGTTGTTTTACACATTTCTATATCTTTTCAATATTTGTCTTAATAGAAAATAGCTGATCTGCCTTCAAACCACTATTGATATATTGTTCTGGTTAAAGTGTATGATGAAGAAAACCCTGTCTCACATAGATATATTGTCTAAAAAACAGATGAGTATTTTGGGGATTTTTGAAATATTACTGTACATTCCTCCTTGAAATCAATATCAAATTCTATATAAGAATTCTACTACTGGCAGTTTCTTACAGGTTATTTGAATGGTTTTGGATCATCACGTATTTTCATTGAGAATAAATCGTTCTTTGGAATTTTACGGATTTCTAAATTTTTACCTACTCAAATTTATAATAGCAAAAATTCACATTTTGAGGTTCTCCTCAGAGAGAGTACCTATGGATTGAGGTACTGCTGTACTCAGAGTGGCAGGTTTAAGTTTTCCAATATTAAAACTTGCTTGAATGTTTGAATTTTTTCACTAATAAAAATTCTGTCAATATTTCTTAAAAGTGTCAGATTTATACTGTTAATTTTTGAGAACATATGTCTGCCAAATCTACAAACTGATGAACTATAGTTTGCTTGGCAGTCACAGCTCAAAACTAGCTAGTTTAGGCTGCAACAGTTTTCCAAACCAGCTCACACAGTGTGCATTTAGACTGTTTTATGCTCATTTCCGATATCTTTACTCTGACTATTTAAAAGGTGATATTGAAGTTGGAGAGTCAATACAATTAAGAGCTTACTGTTCCATAAAGTACCTTCTTGTATAAAGTTGGCTTTTTCTTTTTATTTAAACAGCAAGTGCGTGGCAGCAAAGGCCACAATGTCTCCACACTGTTTGCTGTGACTTGTGCTGAGGCAGCAGCAGTTTTGATGCCACTGCTTTCGCACCATCAGCATAAATGTCACCGTAGTGAAAAGGGAAATCACACATTATTATTTAAAGTAAATGGTAGTATTTGCAAGTGATTTGAAATGGACTTGTGGACACTGAGTCACTTCAGTTGACTCTTGAAGAGCCCTTCCTACACAGCACTGAGATTGATAAACACAGGCGAGAATCATGATGCTGATGTTAAAAAGTAACATGCACAAAGCTCACAGGTGGTTGGAGAGAAATAGACATTTTAAAACTCTATTTTGTGAAAGCATCAGAAGAATCTGTGGAAAGTGAAGATCGTAGGTTACCTCTGGAGAGAAAGCCTAAGAGTGGAATGGGAGGAGCACACCTGCATCAGTAATATTGCTAATGCTCTTTCTTGAAGTGGAAGATGAGTTCATGGGAATTTGTTTCATTATTGCATTTTATAATTGCTAACATATATTTTATTTGTATTCTTTTCATGATCAATAATGCAATAACAGGGAAAATGCTTCCTGGGTTCTTCTTTTGATATGTGAACTAGTGGTTGTACTGTATTTTGCTGACTCTGTTTAAATCAGTTAATAACCTCTTTTTCTTAATATCTACTACTTTATTTTTAAAATACATTTTTTATCTCTTATTGTCAGGATTGGATTTTGTTAGATAGATCAATTCCCCCTACCATGTTGATTTAATAATTAAAGGGCCTTGTGTATCATGACCAACAGACCAATCAAAATGTGTCCTTTCATCACCAATGATAACATAGTATTCATTTTAGAAATTTGATAATAGCACTCAAGACTCAGCATAACCTACATCACCTCCTACTTGTCACTCCAATTTATCTTCCCAAAGCATCCTACAACTTAGTGAATTATATGACACTCTATCCAGTTATCCAGACACCAACATGCTGCAAGACAACCCCACCCGGGTGAGAAAATGGCTGATTCACGTTTAACATGTCTTAAAGCAAACTCTAACTCTACCCAACATCCACCCCAGTATTGCTCCTATGATACCGTTCTCTACCTCAATAAGCAGAATCACCATTATCCAAGTGCCTAGGGAACAACAAAACAAAACAGAGCGAGACAACAATAAAACGTTGAACAATCATCTTTCCCTTACAATCAACCTATTAGCAGAGACACAGGCTCTGCTTCAAAATCTCTCGCGAATCACTTCCTACTACTGTGATTCAACTAGTATAGTCAAAGGCCCAAGCGTGTTTATTCTGAGTAAGTACAATAGTCTCTCTCCTGCCGCTCCCATCTGCTTTCCTGCTCCCATTCCTGCTCTGTTAGTCTCTCAGAGAAATCAGAAAGACTCTATTAAAATGTGTGTTAGTCACGTCCCATCCCCGATTGACGCCTTCTGGTGACTTTCTTTCTACCTCAAAATAAAACCTAAATCCTCAGCAGGCTTTAGTCTGCACACTCATTTCAAATCTGCATTCTCCTTACTCCTGTCCATGTCCCTCATTCTGTTTAAGAAAACCAAGCTCATCTCCACCTTTGGCACTTACCATTCCTTCTGCCTAGAATGTTACCCCAGGCTCCCTTCGTCCCCTCATCCGGGCCTTTGCTCAGATATTCTCTCCTTAATGGAGCTTTTCCTCCAACCACCCCAGGAAGAACACCAAGGTGCACCATTCTCCTTCCTACTAACTTCCTTTTATTTTTTGTTAGAGCTTGTATGTTTTGTATGCAATATCAAATATTTACATGCATATAGGTGTTTATGCACTAAATTTAAAAATTCCATTAGGTATCTTTATATATGTCCATACTTTTTAATTTATGACCTATTGATATAGCCCTTACTAATTTGTTAACATCAACTTTATTCAGTTTGTTCATCTCAAATACCCAGAGCAATGCCTATTCATTTTAAGCACTCTTCGTACTTTCTGTGAGTGAATTAATAAATTAGTTAATAAATAATGAATAATTCCATAAGTGAATCATCTCTGGGAGCCAACTCCATCACTGCTTTTCTCTTTTATGTTTTCTTAATCCATTGCTGATTGATGACTTCGTATATGTATAATTATACTCCACAATTATATTATGTAGTTTTCTAATGTTAATTTTGATTTCCTTACAGATGCCACTTAAAGCCTTCTCTCTGGACACTCTCAGTTTTTGTACCACTCACCAGCTTTTTACTTCCTGTTCCTTCTGTTTGGTTGTTGGTAAGAGTAAGGCCCACAAGCCTGGCTGTGACCTGTGTGGTGGGCTGATGCTCTGAGATGTCTTCTCATGAAATCTTGATCCTGAACTGCACTTCTAAGAGTTAAAATTACTATTACAAAGGAATTACATGAAAACCAATGAAATTATTTTTAAATTATGAGTCATAATGTATTAAGTAAATTATGACATATTCAGGCCTTTAGTGCTGACTAGGAATTGCACTGTATTTTATAGTCCATTCCTCCTAGTGGATAATTCTGTACATTTTGTTCTATCCTCACACCTCTAAAATTATCCTCTCCCTCAATCTCACTGACACTCTCTTCTGTTTATCTATTGCTACGTAAGAAACCACCAGCCAATCTGAGGTAGGGTTTAGAACCAATAAAATCTCTGATAACAGATTATTTCCTGTATTCCCACAAGAAAAATACATTCTCTCTTTTCCAAGACATGAAACACTTCTCATATGCACGAGCTTGATGTATAGAATCTCATCATCTACCAAGTTCAGGTGAGAAAGAACTTGATTTGATTATGGTTTTTCATCTGCGTTTTGCGCCTCATAATCTGGATTTCCTTGAATTACAGAGAAATGCTATCGTTCCTGTCCCACTCCCAACACACAGTAACATGGTGGCATGGGGTAAGCACAGTAGAAAGTCCCCATCAAATGAGAAAACAGAAAGGGATGAGAGGCACATAGAAATTTACCAAGTTCATAGCAATTTTTAAATAACGCGAGAAACACATTGACAGTTCCTTGTTTAGGAAGCACGTGTGCTTTTTAGCAATGATTCTCTGCAGGCTAGGTCCCTCCGTCAAAGTCCTGCCTGCATTTGTGTTAGAAATCATCTGGGCTTATAGCCACTTAGGTTTGTCAGCTGTCTTCCTGCCACGAGAAGTTTGGAAACTGAAAGTCATTTTCTTTTCATTTTGTACCATAACTGTCTTTTTAGTCGAAATAGACTTAAAGACTCTCCAGGTAACCTGTGTGTGAATTATAAGTACATCCATATACAAAAATCACAAATCAAACCTTCCCTACTTTGAGTTACTTATGAGAATGATGTGAAAAAATGTCTGAAGATTCTTAGAGACCAATCTTTTATGGGGTACATAAGGTATTATCTTACATTATTCTGAAGTCTTAATAAAAATGTTTCACAGATGTTTATTTGATTTTTTTCCCTTGAGAACATATTCTATTGACCCTGTCTTCAATATATAGAAATACAGAATGCCATACACCATTTTTTAATTGGATAATCTCTTTCTGCAAGGGACTGAAGGTGAGAATTAATTTTATATTTGAGTCCAAGCAGTCTTT
>NW_003852404.1:12687891-12697881 GCF_000181295.1 Otolemur garnettii | reverse complement strand
GTTGGCTTTCTTCTACATAAGACCAGCTGGAGTGGCTCCACTTGGGCTGGGAGACATACAAGGCTGGTTAAGTTGCTAAACAGAGTTTAATGATAGTTAAAGATTTCAATGAGGAATCTCCATCTGGAGAAAAATAGTCAGGAAGGAACCATAGACCTCAGACAAATTCCAATATTTTTCACTTAGGACGCTGCATTCAAGATGGGATGTGTATCACTGTTTCTCAGCTTCTCTTTAATACTGGAAGAGAACAAAGAAGGGGAGAGTCCTATTTCGAGCTGGCTGTCATTCCCAGGTAGTCCAATCCAGAATTTTCTCCATTCAAAACACCTCAGAAATGTCTTTTCTACTTGTGATTTTCTTAAACTGAATTCATGGAAGTATAGGTTCTTTTGAGTATATGAAATTGTGAAATGATACACATATGCCTTGTTTTTGACTATAAGTAAGGCTATAATGTTTTTCTCATGAGTAGATTCAGTAAGTTAATTTGTAATTTATGCCCTGCTTCCACTATACCCATCTTTATTCTACTCTCTCCCCGCTCCTTCTTTTTTTTTTTGATAGAGTCTTACTTTGTCACCCTTGGTAGAGTGCTGTGGCTTCGTAGCTCAGAGCAACCTCAAACTCTTGGGCTTAAGCGATGCTCTTGTCTCAGCCTCCCAAGTAGCTGGGACTACCAGAAACTGCCACAACACCCAGCTAATTTTAGAGATGAGATCTTGCTCTGGCTCAGGCTGATCTCAAACCTGTGAGCTCAGGCAATCCACTGGCCTTGTCCTCCCAGAGTGCTAGGATTACAGGCATGAGCCGCCAGTGCCTGGCCCCCCTGCTACTTCTTGTCAGTATTTCTTCTCCATTCTAGGCCTATGCTCAATGTTTACTCTACTACACTGAGTGAAATAGTTTTCCTCTTCTTTATCCTTATCAAAATCCTATTCTTCCCTCTGGATTCCACTTAAAAAATATCAACATCATGAACTTCCCCCTGTCTTCTGAAAGCCGAGCTGATATGGCTTTTCCACACACGGTCTATGCTTCTAACAGCTCCCTACATGACAAAATTCTGCATTATGACTTCACACTTTACCTTTTTCAATACTTTTTCTCTATGGCTCGTACCTGAACTCTGCCTTTTTGTTTCTGTCCTTTTCAATCTGTCACATTCAATTAGATGACATCTGTAATTTTTATTTAAATCTCAGTAATACTGATCTTAAGCCACTGTATCTAGAAATCCCTCATTTTTAGTGCATCAAATATTCTTGTTATTTAACATATATAATATATATTTGCATATATGATCAGCACCAATAATGGCACTACATAAATGTCTGTTCATTGAATGAATTGGTATTTTGTCTTCCAAACTAAATTAAAAGTCAAGAGTCGGAGAACATTAAATGATGTCAGACTAAGTAAGAATGAATAAATGGAATGTGTGTGCACACGTGTGTGAATGTGGAAGAGAGAGGGGAGAGAAAGGGACAGAGAAACACATGTCCCTATGACCTGCTGAGGTACTTTAAATTACTATATGACCATCTTTCTCCTAGAAAGAATAGTAAACCCTAGAATAGCACGATTCAAACTTTTGCCCCCTTTTCAAGAAACTTAGGCAGCAAAATGGTCATATGCAAAGATTGTTTTATTTTTACCCTTTAATTATTACCATTTTAAATGTTAACTCCTGGTTCAATGTTGGCCATAATTTTCTGGTGACCTTTATGTTTAATTTATTAGAAATCCTTTCTTATTTTCCTGTTCCTTTTCAGGATTTATATTTCAAATGCGATCATTTTCTCTGTTTGAAATCTGGTATTGTTAATATTAAGCTTGAAAATTAACCTTTCAGTAGCTTAGCAGCTTTAATACTAGTTTTATTTTTTAAATATAAATTATTGTTTTAGTCAGCTGCGGCTGCTATAACAAAATGTCAAGCTTGGGTGGCTTAAATAACACACATTTGTTTCTCAGAATTTGGAGGCTAGATTCTGAGGTCAGGCTGCCAACATGGCCCTGTACAGGCCAGGGCTTCCCTCTGGGTTTCAGATAAACGTCTTCTAGCTATATTCTCAAATGACAGAGAGCGGAGACATCTTATCTCTACCTGTTCTTATAAGGACACTAATTCCATAATGGAGGCTCTACACTCAAGATATCATCTAATACTTATTACTTCCTAAGGTCCCAGCTCCACAGTGAGGGGTTAATGCTTCAACATATGAATTTTGAAGGGGAAAGAAACATTTGGTAACAATTATTTAAATTCTTTATAGGGAAGGAAAGTATCCATGGAAATGAACTAAATTCATAAAGAACAGTTGAAAGTTAAAAGGGTAAGACATGAGTCTAATAGTTAATACCGGTGGTATCTCCGCTGCAAATGAACTTCCAGAGTTACATCACCTCTGTATGTTTAGAGAGGTGATTGAGGTGCCTCAGCTCTCTCCTTTGCAGCAGCGGCAGAGATGCCTGTTCTTGCTCCTTGAAGTCTAACTGCACCACGCCCTCTGTCCGCGATCTTGCTGCACTGACTCTGTCTGTCAATAGGTGGCGCACCTCGATGATCAGAGGCTCCCTACCTCAGGATTGGGCCGCTCCTGGAAGGAAAGCACAAACCTCCCCTGCCTCAACTTCTGAAGCTGCTGCTTCTGACCCTGATCTCAACCAGGGAAATCCCAAAAACAGAGCTTTGAAAATACCACATGATGAAAGTGAAATGAAGACAACAGAATGTGAACAAGAGGTAAGAGTATTTCCGTGTGAGCTATGAGAATGTTAACCCAAGATCATGTCTATGAAAGCTGTGTGTGGGGTCTGGTCGTGTCTATGAGCAATGTCCCTTTCCAGGGCTGAGTTTAGAATACACACACAATTTTCTGTTGGTGGTGGCATAGTTGTTTTCGAATGCACAAATGAAAGCAATTGCATTCAGCAAGGTACTATTTTCAGAAATAATGAAAAATATATGCCTACAGCATATGTATGGTGTTTGATAGCAAAACAGGATGACTGATCAATTAATAACCAGTTTTGCATTTAGCATTGTTGGGTGGTGACTGATAGTGTGCAATGTCTCTACTAAACAATAACAAGAAAGCACAATAGTTTGTATTGCGTCCTAAACATCATATTACTTTCTCCTGGGTTAGTCAAATATCCTAATTCCTTTTCATTAACATATTTCTGTACATGCTGCATTTCTTGCATTTAATAATGTCAAGACTTTTCACAGTAGGGCTTACATTTGATTTTGCCCACAATAGACAATTCCTAAGGCAACCTATAATTCCAATCCATTAGGCTAATGGATTTCAGCTGCTGGGAGCAGTGGGCATGTCATCTGTTCTAAATGAAGTCTAGTATCACAGAGAATATAACGACAAATAAACTGGAAAATATGACTCTATATTTAGCTAGCATAAATGCTTGTTTTCATTATTATATAAATCTAGTAATTTTTATTTTTGTATAATATCCTATTAATTATACATGGCCAACAGGGCTTCTATAGTATTAATATCAAATACACATAAATAATTGAATTTTAAAACACTCAAGAAGGTTACTAGAGTGATAAATTAGGAGTCATGTTTCATCAGTATTTTGATTTCTTTTCTTTCAATTTTTATTTTTATGACTATATCATAATTACTCTCCTTTGCTTATTTAATTACTCCATTTGTCAGTATAGATTTTGCTTCTCCAAAGGATGTCATGTCACTAAATTGGCAAAGCTTTCCATTAGGGACAATCTGCTCTGAGGAAAAGTACGACCTGATAACTCAGCGAGAGTGCCGGGAGTTCATCATGATTTATCTTCTCTGAGTGCTTAATCAATCTATCCTTACTTTTTCAGAAAAGTATAGTGTTCTAGTTAAATACACTTCCTGGAATATAAAAGAAGTATAATTTATATATTTCATATTATACCTGACTTTTCTTTTTTGTTGTTTGTTTGTTTGTTGCAGTTATTGGTCAGGGCTGGGTTTGAACCCACCACCTGTGGCATATGGGGCCGGTGTGCTTCTCCTTTGAGCTATAGGAGCTGCTATATACCTGACTTTTCTAATCTGAAAACTGAAATCCTCCACCTTGATTGAAGAATGAAGAGAAAATCTAACTACAGCCCTCCAGTTCTAGATCCTAATGGATTATCTTGTTGAGAATCTTAGATAGACTAACATCTGCCTTCCATAAAATAATACTTTTTATTTCCAGAAACGTGGTGCCTCTCTAATTGTTGTGAGGACATATTCCATTATATTAAGTGAAGGTTTCTTTTTCTTCCTATCTACTGAATGTATCAATAATTTCCATTATTGATTCTAAGGAATTTTTTATTCTGAAGTGATTTTTTTTTTTTTTTTTTTTTTTTTTTGCAGTTTTTGGTCAGGGCTGGGTTTGAACCTGCCACCTCTGGCATATGGGGCCAGCTCCCTACTCCTCTGAGCCACAGGCACTGCGTTATTCTGAAGTGATTTTTTGTTCTCCATCAATGTCATTGAATTTCAACATGTAATTATATTGTTTATGAAAAATAAATATAGTACTCTGGATATTGTGTATATTATATGTGTGTGTGTTTGTGATACATATTTGAAAGAGAGTGAGGAAGAGAAAAGGAAAAACTCAAGAGAAGAAAAAAGAAAGAAAGAGAAGAAAGAAGGGATGGAGGAAGGAAGGCCGAGAGCTCGAGGACTGCACACCTGGAGATGAAGGAGCATTCACATGTACGTACTTGGTAGCGTACACACACACAGACACATGAACACATGATTTCTGGCCCAGAGAGGGAGGGTGTGAGAAAATACAGTTAGTAAAGTCTAACTTAGAATATTAGCAACAACAACTTTCTTTGACCAAGTGGTCGTGGCAGGGTATGAGGAAGTATTTTGGAAAGTCTGAGAAGATACCTTTATCCCCTGGAAGTGCTCAGATGACATTAGGTGAGGATTTTAGCATGCCCTCCCAACCAGCATTTATGGTGACATGGAGACTCCAAGACAGATTCCAGAAAAGGAAACTCTGGGTACCTGCAAACTATAAGAAAACCTAAAATCAAGAACAGAAACATGTCCTTCGTCACCACCTGGGGGACCCATGTTGAAGGAGGTATGAGAAGTCTGGAAAAGAGCCTCTGTGACTCTCAATGCTGCTGGGCACTGCTGGACCCGCTCCCCTCTTCAGGCAGCCACAGATTAGCGGCGTCTCATGCTGGTTCCCACTTAGAAAGGATGTATAGTTTGGGAGGCAGGAGAACTACGTGCTGGCCGGTGTCAGGGGTGGCAGGGGCAGCACAGCAGAGGGCTCTGGAAGAGCTAGTTTGGCCAGCTGCCTAATGGGGAGTGCCAGTGACCCTCATGGAGGCATTTGCCTGCAGCAGCTCTCAGGCATGAAGGAGCCAGGCTTATCATGCTCTCTCAGCAAAAGATCAGAAAAGAAAAATACATTGAAGTAGTATTCCTTTCTAAGGAAGGAAGCCGATGAGGAGGGCTCTTATTTATAGTTCTTCCTGGGTCTGCCCCTGATGCTATATACATCAGATATGAAAGACTCATCCAAGAGGGTCCAAATCCAGGGCAAAGAGGTCAGCACAAAGGACCCAAAGAGCACCTCCAACTTCTTCCAAGGGCAGGTGGCTGGAAGGCACATCTGAAAGAGATGGACACTGGAGAGAAAAGGACTTAAGGACAGAGTTTGGCTCAGTCATTGCCTAACCCTCCTCGCTCTTGACGGGAGTCATGTACAGTTTCTCTCAGCAGGTGTGAAGTTGATACAGGACAGGTGGCCCCCCAGCCAACTCGGTGGAACTGGGGGGCAGGCCTGTCACCTCAGCCTTGGGGGTTTGGGTGCTGCAGCAGCTGGCAGAGGAACCAGAGGGATGGAGGGGAGGCAGGGGGGCCTGCTGGAGGCTCCAGTAGGCAGAGAGGCTGGACGACTGCTGGGGAGACACCAGCGCTTTAGTGTCTCCCTCCTCTTGCATTTGGAACAGGGAACCCCGTTTCTTATGCCTAGTTCAACATCATGTAAGTTTCCTAGGCCTCAATTCTATGAATGGACTGTGTCCATTCATTATGACATTCATTCAGCTTGCCCCAGCGGAAGGGACTTTATCCATTCATTAATCCACTCATTTACCTTGCCCTAGTGGAAAGGACTGTGTCCATTCATTATGACATTCATTGAGCTTGCCCCAGCGGAAGGGACTTTATCCATTCATTAATCCACTCATTTACCTTGCCCTAGTGGAAAGGACTGTGTCCATTCATTTGTTACCAAGTCCTGGCCTCATACATACCCCTGGAGAAAAAGACCAGAGAGAGAGAGCTTTTTTCTCTGGACCTGGGTTCTTTCTGCCAGGAGCTTTGGTATTTTGTATTCTTTTCTGTAAATAAATCCTATCTTACCACTGATTTGTGGTCCATGGATTCATTCTTTGAATCTCTAAGACCAAGGACTTACTGAAGAGGAAATTCTGGTGTCAAAGTCACCAGGAGAAAGTTACCGGGAACCAGCCCCAGCACCACCCAAATCCAAGGCAAAGTCTGCATGGACCAGTGCGTGTGGGGGATGGGAGAGGCGGGTGCACTATTCAACAGGACAGCAGGTGTGACACGTCCTGGCTCATGCTCCCCAGAACCTTCTAATGAGGGCTCCATTAGGGTCACAGCATATTTAGGGGGACATTTCCAGGGAGTATAAACAATGCCCATCAGGAGTTTGGGGTTTTGTTTCAATGAGCAGTCTAAAGGTATCGGAAGTGTCATGGCAGATAAAATTGCTAGAAAATAGAAATTTTCACTCTTCATCTGAATATTTTGACAACTTAGAAATATATGTAGTGTCAGCTATAAGTTATTCATGTATATTCTTCTCAAAAGTGCAAATACAAGATGTGAAAACTAATTAAAAAGGCTAATTACCTGATTTAAAAGAAAATGACATCTGTATCTGTACGTGCATTGCTAGCTAACTTTTCCTTCTAATTTTTGAATTGTTTTAGAGCCTGGAATCATGTTATGCCATAAGAATTTTGAAATCTCCTTATTAGGAAAAATACTTCAAATAAATTTTTTTAAATATAGACATTCACTCATATCTAAAGTAAAAAGCATTTTAAATTTAGCCAAATAGAGCACTTTAGATTATAACACCCTTCTCTCCCACACATCTCTGCTAAATGTATGGCTGTTAAAATTTTGCAAACACAAAAAACAATGCATAAAATACTAGTAGCAAAAATTAATTTCCAATATCTATAGATTAGTATGGGTTTTGTTGTCATTTTTCTGAAACTTCATAAGAAGAGGTTAAAAATAGGCTTGAATTGGGAGTAGCTTCTGGAGAAACAACAGGTGAGTAAGGACCCTTACCCAGTTCCCTTTCTGGGGCGTATGAAAGATGAATGGTATTGAGTGTTTCTTTTTAAAGAAACAGGGCCTTGCACTGTCACCCAGACCCAGGCTGGAGTGAAATGGCCTGACCATAGCTCACTGTAACCCAGAGCACCTGGACTAGAGCAATCCTCTAATCTCAGCTGGGACTACAGCATAAGCCATTGCTCTCAGTTAAGTACTTCTTTTTTCTTTTTTTTTAAATTTTTGTAGAGATGAGATCTCCCTATATTGCCCACACTGGTCTCAAACTCCTGGCCTCAAGCAATTCTCCTGCCCTGGCCACTCCAAATTTTGGGACTAAGGGTATGAGCCAGTGTACCTGGCCAGTCCTGAGAGTTCTTTCATATGCTTATTGGCCACTTGTACACTCTTCTTTGAAAAAATAGCTATTTAATTACTTTCATATACTATTCCAAAGTTATAGTTCACTGGTGTTTTAGTATACCCATCATATACCATTCCAAAGTTGTAGTTCACTGGTGTTTTAGTATACCCATCATATACCATTCCAAAGTTGTAGTTCGCTGGTGTTTTAGTATACCCACAGCGGTGTGGCCTTCACCACTATCTAACTGTAGATCATTTTCACCACTCCAAAAAGAGACATAGTAGCATTCCTCTACACACACACACCCATTCTCCCCTCTCTCCAGCTTCTGAACCACTCAACTGTCTCTCTGAATTTGCCTATATTGATATTTCAAATGGGTGTAGTCATACTCCACATGGCCTTGTGTTACCAACTTACTTCACCTGGCTTAACCTCTTCAAGCTTCATCTGTGTTCCTGCAGGTACCCTCAGCTTTCTTTCCTTTCACTGATGAGTAACATCTCACTGTTTAGATAAACAACAATTTTGGTCATCCGTTTGCAGTTAGTTGGACATTTGGGTTGCTTCCATTTGGGGGTGGTTAAGAATTACATAGTAATATCATGTACAGCTCTTGAGAATTCTCTACAATTCAATACAATTACTGAGAATCTCTAAGTTTAACATTTAGGGAATACCTAAACTGTTTCCTAAAGTGAATGTACAATTTAACAATTCTACAAATGATATATATGAATTTCCGATGTCTCCACATTCTCAACACTTTTTATTGTGTATCTTTTCTTAATATCTATTTGAGCTCCATTAGGGAGTACAAAAGCATTATCTCATGCCTTTGATTTGCATTTCCCTAAAGAATTAATGGCTGTCATCATCTTTTTATGTGATTATGGAGCATTTGTATATCCTCTTTATAATAATATTTATTTAAAGCCATTAATAATTTTTTTGTTTTATATTTGAACTGTTAACTAATGTGCTCTTTAAATTCTGGATATTAGACTCTAATCTACAGGGTGTTGGGTTTTTTCAAAGTCTGTTTCTATATCTTCTGAGTTATCATGTATTTTTGTCCTTTATTTTATTGATGTAATGCTATCTTTTGTTTTTACTTGGATCAGCCTTTTTACATGATAATTTTATATAACATATTGCTTCTTAAAATTACTAAAGATCAAAATGCCATCAGGCAGAAAACTATACATCCAAACAGTTTATTATTTGTATTATTGTATAAAATTATATCAAGATAATTTATATAACTAATTTATTCAACTATACATATTTCACACACGACATATAGTATTTATTTTCTAATGTGTAGGAGGAAATAAGAAATTCTAAAGACATAACATTTTTCTTGATGTTCTAACTCTCGCTAAGAAACAGAAAATGATGGTGCGGTACTATTCTTATCATTTAAATTTGATTAAACAGCAGAAAAAATTGTATAATATAAATTTGTCTTGCGTTATTATTATTTGTATAAATTTGTCTTGCCTTATTATTTATTTTTTTTTTACTTCTTAGTTTCCTTAAAAAGTATAGCCTTTGGTTGCTTAGAATCTTGATAAAAATTCAAGAAAATAGAATTCAACTAATTCAAATAGAAACTAGACAAAAGAGCTAAGCTGTTTTTCCCATACTAACACAGAACTGGTTGGAGTCCTTCGCAGGTACCAATATAGATTAAAATTGGAAAGGGGGGAACGCCTTTTAAGAGATAAAAGAATGAGGAAAACATAGGGAGAGTCTTAAGATGCTTAAGACGAGAGAAGAAGTCTTAAAGGGGAGAATTCGTGAAAGGAGGGGGATAAAAAAGGTGGGCAGATAGAAGGAAATTCTGACTATCATGCTGCTCTGAAAATGGGGAACCCTGAGAAAGGACAGTCTATCAGGAAAACTCCCTGTTAATTAGGAATGACCCCTATTTAGTAATATGTTTAGGCTCTGAAAAGAAAATAAAATGCATCTTCTAAAAGATGATATGAGAGGAAATGTATAGGACCTTGTATTTGATAATGAGCTGTTAGATACATACTCAGAAAGAGAATGTATTTAAAAACCTTATGAATTGAACTCTGTTAAAATTAAAAATTTCTGCTCTGTGAAAAATATTGCTAAGAGAAAATTTTTAAAAAGCCACATAATTGAAAAAATTATTTTCAGGACATGTATTTGATAACGGACCTGTACCCAAAACTTTCAAAGAACTCTACATTCAGAAATAAGAAAACAAACTATTGAAGTGAAAAT
>NW_003852404.1:12681810-12686872 GCF_000181295.1 Otolemur garnettii | reverse complement strand
AGTTGCTGTATGTGTGTACAGGACTTGAGTAATTAAGTTAGTGAATAGCAGATGGTGGCAGCCAGGCTTTTTCACACTTGGAGTGGGATTTTACAGAAAAGCAACGGGAAGAGACTAGAACGATCCATCTGTAATGAAGTAGAGTTGGAGACATTAGTAAAAACCCGTGTTTAGTTTAGTATTGAGACTTATGACGACAGAAAGCTTTACAAATAGGGGTGCATAGCTCAGTTATTACGCATACATACATTTCTTTTTGTGTGTGTGTGTGTGTGTGTAGAATAAATGACACTAAAGTAGGATGGAGCAGACTTCTGCCCAGATCATGGGTTTGATACCATTGTCCAAGAAAAGGAACAGTGTTCCTTGAAGGAACGGCTGACACTAGGACAAAAGTACATCCAAGAAAAAAAAAATAATCAGACCTCTTGTAAATAATAGCGGGGATTGTGGGGCTATGTATGTAGAACACACCAAAAACTAGCATAACAGGTGGTCCTGAAAGCTCCAGATGGCTGGTCTAGTCCTAGAATAATTTGATATTAGGTTGTCACCCAAAGTATGAAATAAATATCCTTGTATACTGACAGAAATAAACTATTAAATAAAAAATAAACAAGGAGGAATGCATAAAAGAAAGGAATTTTATGTGCAGAGGTTCCAAGTAACCTATATAGAAACTCTGCCATCAAGAGGGCAAGTAGAAATCCCCTTTTTTAGGTGTGGACTCCGCTTAGTGACTTCCTTCCAATGAGTACAAGAGGGAAAGAAAAGGAGAAAAGTCGGGGTAATTTTGCAGTGGAGAGACATGGCAGCGTATTAACATATGTTGATTAACATACCAACAATCTTAAGTCATGCTGGTGATATGTATCCTTGGTATGATGAGATGAAAATAGCACTTTATCTTAATGACCTTACCCCACCCAACTCACACCTTCTGCCTAATTAGGAGAAAAACATCGGAAAAGTTTTGATGGAGGGGAAGCCTATCCGATACCTAAGAATTTTGCTCAAAATTCTCAAGGACATCAGAAACAAGCCATGACGGAGAGACTGTCACAGCCACTTAGAGACAATGGAGATAGAACAAGTAAATAGAATGTGAGATTCTTGATAACAAAAGTAACATCATGTAAAACCAGGGCAATCTGGATACTGTAGACTTGAGTTAATAAGGTATTTCATTAACTTTAACAAATACACCACACTACTTACTGTAGGACATAATAACAGAGGAAAATTTGAACGGGAGGTATATGGGTACTTTTTAAAAAAATTTTTTCATTTCTTTGTCAAATTAAATTGGTCTAAAAAAAATGAAGTCATTTTCTTTTTTTTAGGAAAATGTTTACAGCTGTGTAAATGTCATTTAGGTGTTTGGCCACACACTTCATAGAATTCAAGAAGAATATACTTGGACATGTGACTAAGAGCTAATTATAAGGGAAAAAGTGGATGAAAGGGAAAAAAAGCACACTTAATGATACATAAGGAATAATTTCAGATTTTTCTATTCCCTGTATGATAGGCTACCCGAGGTTGGGAAATGTTGCAGGTATTTTAAATAAATTATATCCTTGGGCTTGAATAAATCAGGTACCTTTACCTTTAACTGAGAGGATATTATAAATGAAGGCCAACTAACTAATTTTATTTAGGCTTACGGGGACATGGTTTGGCACATTTTAAAATAATTGCATAAATTTACCCATACAATGTATCAAGCCCCCCCCCCCCCGCTTTAGTAGATACACACATATACCTGCATTTTGTCCGCATTTCATCACTTAGGTAAAAAATAAGGAAGAATACTTTTTAGTATCTACTTTATATTTTTAAAAAAATGATTCTTAAATGATTAGGTAATTATTTTCCCGAACACCCTAGGAATGTGCAAACCTTGCACTAAATCCCCAAATCTGGCGATCGCACAGTTAGAGCCAGAAGCAGTAGAAACTGCCGAAGTTGAGTTGCTGTGGCAGCAGCGTAATTGGTATCAACATGTCTTAAATGTGACGATAATGAAAATGTTGCTAATTCTCTATTTGAGAACACCCTGGATGTCTTTTGTGTCACACAGAAACAATAAAGCAGAGAGAAACCGATTCACCGTGGTTGTTTCTTGGCATATTCTCTCCAATCATTATCACATAGCAAGGGGATTGATTTTGACCATAATAGCAGGTGATTTATTATTTTGAAGCTACAGAATGAGACACTTGAAAGGGGGTTTTGAAATGGAAATTGTGACATTTACTGTGGGAGCCATGATCTTATACAGAAGCCAGGTGGTGACTGTTTACCATTCAGACAGATGGAGGTCCTGCTCTGGAAAGAGAGAGAGAGAGAGAGAGAGAGAGAGAGATCGCATGCACCTACACATGCTCTTTTTATTCTATTACCAAAATTAGCCTAAATAATTCAAGCTCCTTTTTTTTTAATTTGCTGCTTGATTTGTGCAAAAATAAGTATTTTAAACACTTTTTCCACCAAGTAAAATATAGTTCTGCGTATATCGATTTCCTTTCAAGACTCTGGAATTGTTTCAGCCATTTCAAGTTTTTATAACACTGTAATGACCAGTTGCTGTGAGCAAATGTAGTAAGAATCCCCCTGCAACTACAATTATTAGGATTTACACCAATAATACAACAGAAGTTTGTTTCAGGGGAATTCCTTTAAGTTGACTTTCTATATATCTTTCAGGCAGCATGGACATTCCAACAATAACATTATTTTTTCCTAGACATTTGGCCTATTTGCCTAGACCTTTTATTACAAGCCCTGTCACTAAATATCTAACCACACAAGACTTTGTGTGATCTCTGAGCTTACTCCTGGAAATGATGCCTTAACACCTATTTTTTACTTTTTACCTGGATACCCTGCAGTTACAGTGGGAGCCATAGAGAGCGACACCTAATACATTTTAATTATTTGCATTATGAGTTTCATTGTCCTCATACAAAGTCAGTACAGGAAGGAAATGTTATATTCCTCTCATGGAATCAATGTGCTCAAATGAAAAATTTAAGATGATGTCACAGACCGTAACTCCCTAACCCCTTAAAAGTCTAGGGTTTAAATTCTGATAACCTACGTGTTTATCTGGGAAATTTGAACAAAATCTGTTCAACTGACCGTCCTTTGAGGTGTTGGTGATGTGGTCAGAAACTGGCTTCGAGTAGTACTGTGGGTGCAGCTCAGGTGACAGAAAGGCTGCTGCTAATACTTGGCTGAAACGCACTTTAAGGAAGGAAGCAATACATTCTTGGAATTTAGGGAGGCTTTCACCTCAGTCCAAATGAAAACAGTTTCTGAGTACGTTGTAAGGGAGCTCATTTTTTATATACCTCTTAGCATGACTTCATTTCTTTCTTCCTGGTTTCTAGTTTCCACCTGCGGTATTATAAGATGAGTAAATATTTCTTTCTTCCTTTTTTTTTTTTTTTTAAGAGACAGAGTCTAACTTTGTCCCCCTCAGTAGAGTGCAGTGGTGTCACAGCTCACAGCAAACTTCAGCTCTTGGGCTTAGGTGATTCTCTTGCCTCAGCCTCCCCGAGTAGCTAGGACTACAGGTGCCTGCCAGAACACCTAGCTATTTTTGTTGTTGTTGCAGTTGGGCTGGGGCTGGGTTTGAACCTGCCACCCTTGGTATATGGGGCAGGCGCCCTACTCACTAAACCATAGGCGCCCCCCGCCCCGCGAAGGCTAAATATTTCTATT
This sequence comes from Otolemur garnettii, assembly GCF_000181295.1. Classification (NCBI taxonomy): domain Eukaryota; kingdom Metazoa; phylum Chordata; class Mammalia; order Primates; family Galagidae; genus Otolemur; species Otolemur garnettii. The sequence goes on along the minus strand of NW_003852404.1, from coordinate 12,683,143 downwards.
TCTGCTTTGTCCTCAAGGCATGATAAAATACATTTTATGTCCTTTACTGCTTATCATTCTGTTCTACTTCATTTAAAAGTAAAATATATAATTTACTTAGATATTTTATTCTTACCACCTCCCGGCGGAGTTTCCCTAACCCCCGAGGTTTAGCACCCACTGATCATTATATTACATCAGATTTATAGCAACAAAATAACTCCTTTATTATAACCACTAATCACTGCTGCAGTTTGCTTATACTTAATATATTTAAAAAAAAATTTTTTTTACATTTAATGTTCTGTAGTTTCACATGAATTAACCATGTAGTCAGCAAATTTTGAGATATTTGAAAATCTGCGTTCATGACTTTCAAAAACATTTTTATAAATATAGGCAAAATATTTTATCTGAATATGCTTTTTTTGTTGTTTTGTTTTTGAGATACATGATTTAGGAGTTGGTAAAAGGTAAAATCGACTTTTATGTTATCTTTTACTTTTCCCATTTATTTCACCAGTAGAAGAAAATAATCATTTTTGGTCTGCCTGGTTAGGAACTAAACTATTTTTCCGAGTTAATTCATAATGAATTACTAGATCAACATTGTGATTAGTAATGAAGTTGTCACTGAGATTAAAAATAAAACAAACCCACCCCCCCCCACACACACAGACACAAACCCACACATATACTTACATATACTTACATAAATGTTTTCCATCAAAGTTTGTCCCAAAAAATCCTTGGCCCTGGCTATCCCCTAAGGGTCCTTTTAGTCTTCAAATCCACGTTGAAGCTGTGGAGTTACTAATTTCAGAGAACTTGAAGCCTAATTCAGGTGTATTTTTTAAAAGCCTTGAGCAAGTGATCAGCCAGATGGAGATTTACTTTTCCAAAAATTGCTTTGTATGGAATAAGATGTTTCTGTGAGATATGAGTATAATTTTAGAGGTAGTACTGCAAATTTCTAAGTGATTTACATATTAATTAAAGAAGGCTTAGTCCTAGAAAACAGCTTCTTCAAATTGGAGACGACAAATAAAGCTTCTTCAATGTGAGAAAACATGAGTGAAATGTGAGTTCAGAAATGTGAATTTAAATGAATTCTTACAGTCATGTCTCAAGAATAAATAAATGAACAATATGCTAAAATGGTTTGGGAAATTAACTTAGCAACAAAATCAAATTAATACCCTTTGGAATATTTTTCTTTCGATTTTGATGGGAAAGCATGTGTGTGTGTGTGTCTGTGTGTGTGTGTGTTTATATCACTGAGTCCTATGTAATTATTGTACCCAGTTGCTGTACCACCGAGTCCTATGTAATTACTGTACCCGGTTGCTGTACC
>NW_003852404.1:12676599-12681365 GCF_000181295.1 Otolemur garnettii | reverse complement strand
AGTCCTATGTAATTACTGCACCCGGTTGCTGTACCACCGAGTCCTATGTAATTACTGCACCCGGTTGCTGTACCACCGAGTCCTATGTAATTACTGTACCCGGTTGCTGTACCACTGAGTCCTATGTAATTATTGTACCCAGTTGCTTCATTTCTCTCTTCTCTGACACTGAAAAGATTAATATTCGACTCTTAAAAATCATCTTGTCAATATAAATCATGGGGCATATCAAGAAATGATAAAATTTAAAAAATTTAAAAAGACATGGTAAAATTATATTTTACGTAATTCTTAAATTATTTTAAAATTTTAACTCACTTCAGATAAAATAACTTCATTAGTTTTGTTTTGTACATAGTGGAGGAGGGAAGAGTTTACTCACCATGTTTAGGGCATGATTCCATTCTCATAAAAAGTGCCTTTTAAATTATGCATATAATTAAATGCCTCTATAGGCAGATTTTTAAATGTCCGATAAACTACAACTGCATACTAACAATATATATATGTAAATAAAAATTGCATCATATTTTTCTCCTTTTCTCATGTAGATATGTCAGCTTTTCCTCAATAAACTGGTATAACTTACAAACTGCAGAAATACTGAAGGAGATCCTCTCTTGCTAATTGTCTTGGTCTGTTTTAGCTATTTAACAAAATAACCTTAGACCAGATAAGTTATAAATAATAGCATTTCATTTGTCACACTTCTGGTGGCTAGGGAGTCCCAGATCAACTTGTTGGGAGATTCAGTGTCTGATGAGGGCTTGCTCTCTGCTTCCAAGACGGCTGCTAAGAGTGAGGGAGGCCAGAGGAGTGTGTAGAAAGAACACGAGGGATTTTCAGGGCAGTTAAACTCCTCTGCATGACATTATCAGAGTGGATATGTATCTTTACACGCTGGTCCAAACACATGGAATGCATAAATTCAACTTCCCTTGATATAAACTACAAACTTTGTGTGATCTTGATGTGTCAATATAGGTTCATTGATTATAACAAATGAACCCTTCTAGTGGGGAGTGTTGATGATGGAAGATGCATGCATAGGTGGGAGCAGAGGGTATATAAGAAATTCTTCTATTTTCTGCTCAGTTTTGCCGTGAACTTTAATTTTCTCTAAAAGTGTATTTAAAAAATCAAACAGACTCTAATTTTTGCATATAACTCATACATAGATTTATTAGCAATCTTAATAGCATGTTTTATCATTATAACATAACTCAAAAGTTACTTCTAGAAAAAAGTTTTATAGAACCCATTTTAGAAAATGAATTGAGTGACATTTTATTCCAACTAATAAATATGCAGGAAGCCACTGTTGGAGTATACATCTTCTGAACGCACAGAAGTATATATTTGTGTGTATATGTGTGCATGTGTGTATGTAGAATCCAGAACATTGGAGATACATATTTCCAAAGAAGTTATGAGAGTTAGTGCTTTTGTTTAGAACTGAAGTAATATTATCCAAAAGAACATAAGCTCCATGAGTATTTTTCACTCAAATTATCTCTCCTGATAAGTTCTCTGTAGGATATTTACACTTCAGAAGTAGTGATCCAGAAGAAGAAAGAAATGTGTTATATTATGTATCCTTTGTCTGGAATTCCAAAGTAGACTTGTTTGGTACATTGAGCTAAGTCAGTGTACTTTTCTTAGATTTTTAAAATTTCCTTAATTATAAAGTAAGACTATATGGCTTCTGACCCTCTGCCTATATTACAATGTCATATTTAACTTTGGTCAGGAAAGAGTCCACCCAGTACCAACTATCTCCAAGGGAAGACACTTAGAAAACCCGAGGTCTCCAGTGCAGCATTGCTTACTTGCCTTGGATCCAGACAACTGGCAAAGTCTACTCTCATTAACCATCCTTGTTACCTCCTTTTTCAGGGACATCACAATACCACATGTGAAATATTAATAAAGATATTTTGCCACAGAGAAACAACCCTCTTGACATGCAGTGGTTAATCAAGTATTTCCATATAAAGATTTCATCTAATAGTGAGATAGATATAATTGTGTTACTCAGGAAACGCTATTTAAATCTTATTTTTATAAAAATATAAAGCCTATGCAAACTCAACCAACAAAATCCTAATCACTTCCATTATAGACATGACAACTGAAATAATGAATGATGTGAACAAAATATTAATGCATTATCTGATTCCAGATTCACATAAAAATTCATTAGTCTTTTCTAAATAAAACTTGACCCTTATGTAATTTTGATAATCACCTGCTATGTGTATGTTTTAAGATAAAAGGTTGGTGGTGTTTCAATGTGGTGACAGAAAGCATCTTATATAATGAAATGTAGCAGAGTAGAATTAAAAACATTGTAGCAGTAGTAATTTCAATAATAATGTAACATAACGTAGCTGTGCCATTTTTATGAAGATTTTTTTATGCTTTAACTACATACAGATACATTTTATTTTATCTAGAACCACAAATAGATACTCCATCACATAATCCTGCATTTTCAACTAGCATCTAATTCACAGAAGTCTTTGTTTAGAATCCCCTTGCAACCAATTTCTTTCAGAATCTTCTAGTGGAAAAATAGTCATAAATAATAAATACAAAACAAAGGAAGCCTATATTTTTAACAAGTGCCTTGATTCTGTATCATAAAATAAGTAAGTATAGCACAAAATCTTATTATATATTATACATGTACAAGATAAAATCGTATTATTTTTTATCCTGCAAAAGGTTGCAAAAAATGAAAACTCCACATTGCCAAGCAGTGAATGCTTTGTATTTAATACATTCTTCTATGAACATTCTATTGCTATATTATAACTTGTTGATTTATAAAGCTGTCTTTCTTGCTAGCTAACCTGTGAGCCCCTCAATAATAGGGATTGGACTTGATTCATCCTTTTATCCCTAATATATATACACTGCAATTCATGTAAATGTTCAATAGATGTTTGATGGATGGTTGAGCAATGAAATTTTAAATACCATTGAGCTTTTTTTAAAAAACAAAATTTAAGCCAAAGAATTGCCTGGGTGAAATTAAAAATTTTGATTAAGAAATTAATTTCTTCATTTATAAAAATGTATTTATGGAATGCTTATAATCTGCAACATGGCAGAGTGATGAAGAATGGATAGATTTATACATTGGTGGATAAAGTAGAAAATTATTCCAGTTAAAGTTGAAAGAATAATAAAGGAATCACAATTGAGGAAAGTTAAGATACATGATGAGGGTAGTGGCTCAATTCAGAGAAAATCAAAGAAAAGAACATGTGTTTCCCAGGGAATAATATAGTAAAAAGTATTTAAATACCTGGAAAGAAAAGACTTTAAGTGCTGGTTAATTTAAAATATTTTTATTTTTGGTCATGGGAAAGGAGGATTCTGAGAATTTTAGTTAATATAAAAAAAGTCTTATGATCTAGGCTTCAAGAAGTTTAATTCACAGTGAAGCAGTACAAATATTACAGAAGGAAGAAACAGTGGCAGAGAGACAAATGGAACAGTCCTTCCTATTCCACACACACTCCATTGAGGCCTTATCTTTGGTAGAAGTAAAAATGAAGAGAGGAAAGGAGAAATACTGCAAAATTGTATCAGTGGAACCTTCAAATAGATTAACATGTGAAACATGCGAGGGGAGACTCAAGCACGAGGTCCACATGCATACAGACCTGCAGATACTGGATTGCATTTTACAAGCATTGCTATTATCATACATTTGTGGTTGTAAAATGTCTGAACATTTTTCTTCAATGCCACAAACCAACAGCTAACCAAGTAGAAAAAGATCAAAAAGGACAAAAAAAATAGAGCTGCCTTTGTTCATACATATTTTTTTCACAATTTTACCTTCAAATAATTAATCCACAGGATGCCAAATTTAAGCAAAACAACTATCTGGGTAAAATGACTAAGTAGGGCCTCCCAATCTTACTGAGATGTATTTCTTAGCCTCTGGTGGTTTCTTTGTTGTTGTTATTGTTGCTCTTGGCTTTTTGTTTGTTCTTTTTTCTGTGCATGTCACCAGTTACAGTTTTTCTTCTGAGCTTATATTCTTTTTTCTAAAACTGGGAATTTTATGGTTTATATGATACAGTCAACAGAGCTGAAAAAATAGAGGTCAGTTTAAAGGAATAATTTTACACCCGATAGCTTAAACACACAATATCCACCTAGTGATTAAATTAAGAAATTACCAAGCGGAATTCCTTGTGCTGTGTTTGTACAGGAGTTAGCCTTGCTTCACTTTATATTTTGTGATTACTGATTCCAATTATTCTTTGTGAGTGACCCTGTTATGTTCCTCTATGTCATACGCATTGCATTTATTAAACTCTTCAAAGAGTGTCCAGGTAGATGTCTATGTATACAGATGGAGCCAAGACACTGTGTTCACATTTTCAGAGTTCTGTATATACTACTTTCCAAATTGCGTTGAAGGTAATTTTACTGCCCAAGTGTCCCTAGACACCCTATGCATGTCCATTTTTACCTGCATTTTGTACACTTTTGGGGAATGACTGATTTTACTTTGAACAAAATCACTGAAAATGTGTCTACATTTTTTTGGCATCCTCAGTATTTTAGGGTTTTTTGACAGGCATTTCCAGAAGTCATGGCTGTCTGTAGAAGAAATATCATGGCTTACTTTTTGGCATTCTGGATGCAGAATTATTACCTTCAGATGTTGTAGTCAACGTAATATGAAAGTGAAATGTTTTTACTGTTCAAATCTAAACAGATCCACAATAGTTAATTTCCGA
>NW_003852404.1:12669746-12676180 GCF_000181295.1 Otolemur garnettii | reverse complement strand
ATATTTATAATTGATTAACTATTCATTATATAAATTGTAGTGATGTTTTGTAATGTATAAAATATTAAAATATTCCTTATATAAATTTGCATTAATAAATGCAATGTTATGAAATTAAGTGTGTAAAATGAAAAATAATTCAAAATTTTACTATTAATGAAATGTAGTTAAGAGGAGAAATTTCCATGCTCACTAGCCAGAAGAATCAAAATGTACTCTGTATAGACGCAGACGGGTGAGGGGTAAGAGATCTTCAGGGTTATCGAGTCCAGTTTTCCATCTGAGGGTGAGTCCCCTCTCTCACAACCTGCCACATGTGTACTCATCCAGGCTGGGCCTGATCACTCTCAATGATTCAGAAAATATTATGACCTGAGGTTCCATCTCTTTGGAGGCTGTCTGAGGTATCTTTGGACAGCTGTGAGTGGAAGAAAATTTCCCTTTACATTTAGTTGAAATTATGCTCCCTGGAGTTTCTCCTTTTTCATTCCCTTTTGAAGCATGGGGGCCTAAGGGACAAATCAAAGGCCTCCTGCACATGAAAGCTCTGGGTTGATTTAAGGGAAGCTTTCAAATTCCCCTTGAGTTTTCCCTTCTACAGATTCGATATCCATGAATCCTTCAAGGAGGCTTCATTTGTCAACTCCCTTCACAGTCTGGCCTCCTCGGACCGAATGTCTTCCAGTTTGTATCTCCAAACGTCTGGTGCTTGAGATGGAACAAACTGAGATTCAGCCAAATGACATGCAGAGTACTGTAACTCTCCTTGTCCTGGGCTCCTGTCACTTTTCTCTGTGTGTGTGTCTGTCGGTGTAATCGAGATCAAAGTGACTTTTCTGGCTGTAAGACTTATCACGAGTCCTGTTATTAACATTGCTCACTGTTGTCTCGTACTGAGCTGATCTTGTACTGAGCTGATTGTCTATTAACTGTCAAGATGTTCTAAAACCAGTACTGCTTCTTTGCCCAAGAAAAAAAATTTGTTTAGTTATTGTATTAAATGATCATTTTCTTAATCTTCCTCTGAGAACCTCCCATTAAATCTTGCTGACTTTCATCCTGTAGGTTTAGTTCATTTCTCTGGCTACTCCTGATACTTTTATGTCTTCATCCCGTCATTCACTAATTCTCACATCTTTCACAAATAGACAATATTTTCCATTATAAGTTTCAAAAATGCATTCTTGGATTTTAAGTATCAATCACCTAACTTATTTAAAAAAAGTATATTTTAAAGTTTTTTTTTTTTCAAATTAACTCTGAAAACTTATTTTTCTGCTTATCTTGCATTTATCTCCTCCACATTTCTATAGCTAAAGTCTAGAAGCTTCCTGGTGTGTGTTTGGGTTTCTGTTGTATATCTAGTATCTGGCTAAGTGACATGTGCTCAGCACTGTGTATATTTACCAAGGGAGCGAATAACTTTCATACGACGCTACACAAGGTGCGCTGTGACGGAAAAGCAGAACCTAAGTAATGTCTGGTATGTACCTACCCCTAGTGGAGGCACTTCGTAAAAGTGTTTCAGTCAAGTGATAAGATGCATAATCAAACGAAAATATCCACAGGGTAACTTTTCTTTTCTTTCCTTTTTTTTCTTAAATCATAGCTGTGTACATTAATACAGTCATGGGGTGCAGTGTGCAGTTTGAAAATTTTCATCAAACTGCTTAACATAGCCTTCATGTCATTTTCTTAGTTATTGTGTTAAGACATGTATATTCTACATTTTCTTAAAATTTCACAGAAAATGGTTACTTCCAACCATCTATTTAAATACAAACAGCAAAGAAAAGAGCAACTTTAGGCCAGTTAAGTGAGTTTCATAAGCACCTATTCTAGGAAAGGTAGTTTGCACCAGAAATGGCTAATAGTTTACTAATAAGCCCTCTTCTCTTGTTCTTTGTGTGTGTGTGTGTGTGTGTGTGTGTCTGTGTGTGTGTGTGTGTGTGTGGTCTCCCTTAGAGATTTAACCTGGAAGGATTCACATCTTCCTAAGTGGCCCATCAAAGGCATTAAATCTTCGGGAAGTATTTTCTATACTGTCCATGATTCTACCTTATCAGGAACAAATTCATGGAAAATTGTGTCTATCTTATTCATTTGGCACCATTCTCTTGAGAACCAGAAAACAGTGGGGTTAAAAAAATTATTTGATCAAAGAAATGTATGAAATAGAGCTTAAAAGATTCATGACTTGCAGGAGGGTCCACTTGTAACTTTCTCCATCACTATCGGTGTATGCATGTGAAGAGGTATTTTAGGGAAAAAAACCTTAAAAAACTGTTAAGATTCATTGGCCTCTTGCTAATCAAATATGTATATAAAAATGTATCATTAAGTATAAACTTGCTAACTGATGGTGGTGTTGAATACTACTTATAGTCTTCACAGTAGCTGGAACTGGTAACTGCCATTGTCTGAAAATCCTGGACTCAGAGGGGTAAAATGAATTAGCTCTGAATGTCACTGAACAGAACAGTGACTACTTCTTTGAATTAAGTACAGCTATTGTGAGCCAATACTTGGAGACCTTCGATAGTAGATGCATCAAGACTATACTCATAGTTTATAGATGGTAGGAAAATACTTGCACCAAACTCAAGATTATTATAAGTATCTTAAAAAATATTAACACGCACAAGTTACTAATTTCAGCTTGTTTTAATAAACCATTATCTAATAAAGTAATATTTTTGTCAAGGCTTACATATTGGAAATACTTTTCTTAAAAAGATAGTGCATATTATTTATACTCATTCAAGAACTCATTTGCATGACTCAAAGTATCCGAGATCATAACTGCAGAGAGACTTTAGGGATCATTAACTTTAGTTTTTTTGTCTTGTAAGGAACTTGAGGCCCCACAAGACCTGCTAATGAAGACCGTACATCAGAATCCAGAATCCAGAATGTTTGTAGTTCAGTGTGTCAGCTCCCTCCCTCTGCAAGGCATCATATTCATATTTGAATTAAATTGAAAAATAACATTTACTAACCCTTGATTAATGTTCTCAAATGTACCTTGTTTGCATGCCTAAGGCCTCTGCATCAACAATCTCTTGGCCAGTTATCAATTTATTATCTGTCATGTACAAATCTACCTTTCATTACCTATTGCAAGAATGGAGCTCGACCCACTGAATATTTTTTCTTAGTCTGCTGGCACAACTTAAACTTTATCAGAAGAGGATGCTGAAGAGGCTTTGCAGAAAGAACCGTCTTCCCTTCTAGGTCTGAGGTACTTCTCTTGCAGGATCCTGAGGGACATACGGTGTCCCTGCACTCAGCTCCTGCAGTGAAAATGACGTCCTTGATCCTGCAGTCACTGCAAATGGCTCCTGCAGGGCAGAGAAGCCAGCAGCTCAGGGGGCTGGATTAGCTGAAAGGGGCAGTGTAGTTTCTGAACCTCATTTGGAAAATCAGAAAACTACTTTTTAACAGTTTAAAGTGTAGCAATTCTGAAATAAATAAATCTAAATATTGCTTATGGTAATTCAATTTAAAGTCTCTACAGAATGACCAATGACAGTTTGTAGAGTTTCTGTGCTGACTTCAATGACAACTTAATTTCTGGAGTTTTTCTGGTGTTATTTTGGTCTGTTTCTTTGGTGCCACATGGTGTCCCTGGGGTCTCATTGGTCCCTACGGGTGCTGCTGGGTGGTCAGAAATGTCTTCCCCAGGTCACGCACCCTGGGCAAGGGAGCCCACAGCCCCTGGGACAAAGAGCCTTTCAGAGCAGGGCTCTGTATTGTGGCAGGTTTGCCCTTGTTGGTACAGCCACCCCCTTCCCCCACCCTCAGTCTGGTGTTTCTGGGTGGGAGAGAGGATATCAGGTCCCACGGGATAAGAAGATTTGTTGTGGCAGAATCTTCCTTGCCAGTTCTGTCTAGTGGTTGAGTGTCTCTTAGTAAGGGAGGGAGTCTAGGATCCTTTAGGACAAAAAGGCTGTCTGGACCAGCCTGCTTATAGTGGCAAGTCCCACTCGCCAGGCTTCCCAGGTACTCCTTGGAGAGTGTGTGTGTGTTGGGGGGGTGTGTGTGAGCAATCTCAGTACTTATAATTTGCCCTGGTTGGTTTTGTCACCAGCTCGGATCACTATAAATCTCCCTTGCTGGCATTGCTAGGTTCATATGGTATTATTGGAGAAATTATGCAATCTGGCAGAGAAATGAGTCTACCTGGGCCTCCTCCTGTTGCTAAATTGGAAATGGGGAAACACAAAGAGTGACTTGTTTTGTTTTCTTGAGTGAGACTTAAAACAAACAAACAATCCCTCGGCCCTGGCCCCTGTATTGTTCTCCAGTCCTGGGATTTACAACCTCTGTCTGTCTTACAGAGTTGTCTTTCTGCTATCTTTGTAGTATTTCCAGTGTTTATAATAGTGGTATTGAGTTGGGAGGATCAGAGAGAAATAAGTCTATGTTATCTTAACTGAACCAGAAGTCACTTTATTTTATTTTTCTATTACAGTAGGCCACAACTGCTGATCCTACTACTTTGGAAAAGTGAGAATAATCACTATATCACATGTTAGTATTATGGTCACCTGAAATAATACTTAAAGTAGAAGTTTGCATTATCATTATGATGCATTATTGTTATTGACAGGAGGCAGGGAGAAGGAAAATGGGGCCCGGGGAAGAAGGTGTGAGTGTAGGGTGGCCAGGAGGGGTGTGGGGAATAGTCATCCCACTACAGAGTGCCTGTGTAACCTACCCAGCTTTTGGTTTCCTAAGTGTTGATGAGAGCGACTTATCAGGGAGAAGGACCCCTATCCCCCCCCCCAGGGGATAAGGTGAGGAAAGCCCTTTGGAGCACATAAAAAGCTAATCAACAGAGGCCAGTCAGTTAAGGTTTAATGAAACCAATCAGTGTAAGTCAGTTAGGTTTGAAGGACCCAATCAGTGCTTTCCACTAAAGTTTGGGCGGGCACACAGGCATGAAAGTTTCAAACGGTCAAGTTCCCATGGCAACTGTTTGGGACCCTTCCCTTGTATTGGAAGCTTTTCTATCTATTCTCTATTTCCTATCTCTCCTCAATAAACTATTGCTCTATAGCTTCTGCTTGCCTGTGGTCTGTGAATTCATTCTGATTCCCCAGACCAAGAAACCAGAGAGAGGAAGAAAAATCCAGTATTATCATATTATCACTATTATCATTACTGTTATCATTACCAAAGATGTCTGAAAAGCATCCATAGAATTATAGCTCTTTTGATAAAATGTGATTATAAAACATTAGTATCAGAATAAGGCACTTGTCACATTTAATGTTGTCAGGGAAACACATTCTCATGAAAATCTCATCCATTGTCTATTTGACCAATATTAATGGTATACATTGAAATATTTGGAGTTTCTAAATTTTTAAAAGAATTTGAACAACTTGGGATTTTTTATTTTTAGAAAATAAGAACAAATTAATTTTATACTCATTTATTTAAATTCATCTAATTAATTTCCATGATGAAAAAGTGCTACTTAATGCTATAAATGATGACTTTATTATATTCATATGCATTTTTACTTAAGAAATGTTTATTGGAAGCAGTGAAAACTTCTGTGAGTAAAAATTGAGAAGCTATATCTGTGTCCTCAAAAATAGCATAGTCAATATGAAGTAGTTTAAAATGGTCCAAGAGCCTGTTTTAGAAAGACAAGTCTTTGTTCAATAAAATGCCTTGAACCCTCAGATATAGAACAAGAGCCCCAAGTATAGAGTCTGGGAATAATATTGAAATAAAAGTTCAGCTAGACTACTCTGAATAAGATAGTAACAAATAGGGTGGTGCCTGTGGCTCAAAAGGGTAAGGCACTGGCCCCATATGCCGAAAGAGTTCAAACCCAGCCCTGGCCAAAAACTGAAAAAAAAAAAAAAAAAAAAAAAATAGTAGTAAGCACTTGAGGATAAGAAAGTTTGGAAAAGAGACTGTGCCTGTGGCTCAGGTGGCTGAGGTGCCAGCCACATACACCTGAGCTGGCAGGTTCGAATCCAACCTGAGCCCGCTAAGCAGTGATGATGGCTGCAACCAAAAAATAGCCAGGTGCCTGTAGTCCCAGCTACTTGGGGGGGCAGAGGCAGGAAACTTGCTTGAGCCCAGGAGTTGGAGGTTACTGTGAGCTGTGATGCCACAGTAATCTACCCAGGGTGATAGCTTGAGGCTCTGTCTCAAAAAAAAAAAAAAAAGAGTGTCAAGTACTGTACATAGAATCATACGGTGTGCAGTCTTTTCTTATACAGCTCCCCCCCCCCCACTGAGCATAATGTTTTTGCGATTCAGCCATACTGTTATGTGTATCAATCATTGTTTCTTTTTATCGCTGCAGAGTCTTTCGTTGTATGAATGTGCTGAAATTTGTTTATTTTATCTGCAGGTTATGGGAATTTAGGTTGCTTCTAGTTTTTGGCAATTATAAATGAAGGTGCTAT
>NW_003852404.1:12628803-12669726 GCF_000181295.1 Otolemur garnettii | reverse complement strand
AAAAAAAAAAAAAAAAAAAAAAAAGAAAAAATTAAAAAAAAGAAAGTTTGGAAAAGAGACCAGAGAAGATCAAAAAGAGTCAACTCCAGAACAGAGAACTGTAGCTTGTACAGAAGGGGATTTGTAAGTCAGTTCTGAGAAGAGGATAGGGAAAGGAATTTTTTAAGAACTGTGATAACTAATAATCACCATGAGTTGATATTCAGCTTTGTGATGTAAATCTGTTCTTTTAATCATAATTCATCAATGAAACTTTATTTAACATATAACTTTGGGAGAAAATCAAAGAATTTTCCACTCACATGTATTAACTGCTAAATAATAGATGCTTTACTGAAATTTGAAGCAGGATGCTAAACTTGGTAAGTAAGGATAATTTATTTACAGAACTTAAAGCTGTAGTATCCAGTGTGGTAGGCAGTTCCTACATGTGGCTATTAAACTCTTAAAATATGGCTATTCCAAAGTGAGACACATTGAAAATGCCAAATACATCGTTTCTAAAAGATAGTATGAAAAGAACATAAGATGTATAATTAATAGCCTTATTTGAGCCTAAATATTGAATAATAGAATTATTATAATTTCATCTATTTTCATTTATAAAGATTTTTAAATTAAATATGTGGTTGTTAACTCCTTTTTTGCTGCTACAAAATTTCAAATTAAATATGTGGTTCCCACTTGTGACTTGCATTATGTTTCTATTGCATAGTACCAGCTTTGCAAGTAAGAGTGATAGAAATAGTTAAGCAAGCAATTGTAATGGGAAGTATTACAAAAGGGATATAAGATGCCGATGGGGGAATCACATTACCTAATTAAAACAGTAAAGAGAAGGGGTATTTACATATGTATTTACATAATGAGTAATAATGAGCCAGAAAAAAATGCTCAGGTAGCATGGATAAAGAAAACTAAGAAAGTGGGAAAAATCTGCATTCAATAGACTAAAGGAAATGTAGTAAGTATGGAGAGTAATGTATGAGAGTCACAGTGACCAGTGAGGCAGGAAAGGCGAGCAAGCTGGAGCATCAAAGATTTTAGAAGCCCTGTATGAGGATGTTGACAGCAAGATCAGCAAAGGATTCTAATTAGGATAGGAACGGAACATATTTCCCCTTGAAAACATGGGAGACCAGACATGGAGAGGCAATATAGCCAAATGAACTATCTGCTGTTCAAGGGAAAAATATTCTATCTATAGAAAATAAGAAAGACAGACCAAGTGAAGGTTCACATAAATTCGTAACTTTGGGAACAGGAGACTGAAGGAGTTCTCTTTGGATGGTTTCTGTTTCATGACTATTTTCCCCTAAGAAATAGATGAACTCACCTGATAAGAAAATGTGAAAGAAGAAAGAGTCCTGTATTTAGGAAGAATTAAGAAAGCTGCAAATAGCTGTGTAGAGATCGAGAGAAAGAGCTGATAAAAAAAAAATAGGGATTATATAAAATGTAGAGTGAATGTATTTAGAATTGTATTGCAAGCCTCTTCTGCTTCTTTAATGTTAAAAAAAAAAAAGTATACTGAGATCATATCATTTCAAATGAATCCATGTATAAGTGTCCCTCATAACTTTGGGGGAAAGACAGTGCATTCTACAGGATTGAGCATGATTAATAAAGAAGAATACACTTATACAACAGAGTTGAAAAGCATTTCCACAGGATAAACAGTAAAAACTGACACAACATGTAACCATCTGCATCAAACAAAAGAAATTAGAAACTTCTTTGAAATAGCACATCAGATACCTAAGCTTATGATTATTCAATTACATGGCTTGATTCTTTTATCCAGTTGTTGCTGTCATGGTGGGTTGCTTACATGGTACTCATAAAAAGGAGAAGAAAATGAATATCCAAACCAAATTTGTTGTAGTGGAATTGTAGGAAGTTTAATGAATTCTGTACAAAATTGATAAAAGGATTGTATTTTGTTTGCAAAAGGATTACAATTTTACATAAAATCTGATAGACACACAAAGTTACTATTTCCCTGTTCTCACACCTGACCTTTCTTTACCGGATATTCAAGTTAAGAGAGGTCATGAAAACCCAGTACTCCAAAGAAGAGCAATGCAAGGTTTCTTCACTTTTCTTGAAGAATCCAAAAACTAAAATTTAATCCATCACTGTGTTCCAATCAAAGTTTGGGAATTTGGTTTTGTTGGGGTTCAGATAGCTGTCTATGCTGTCAGTCCTTGGTGTGCGCTTAAGCACTTAACAGAAAAATGATCAGACACCCTAAAGTAATGGAAGTGGGAAACAAAGTTTACTGAAGAAGAGAAAGATAGATCTACAGAGAAACATATGTTCACCATAGACAATCAAGGGCCCCTTTGTCTCCACAGAAGAGGCCTTGGTTATGACCCAGGGTCCTTTTTTATGCTGTCTGGACTGGGCCCAGCTTGTGGTAGAGGTCACTTTGGAGCCACTGAGTTGTATTGCGCATGTGAACCTAGCATGAGCTTCTCTGAAAGCTGACTTGGGACGTGAACCCTAATGTAGATGTAAGCTCATGACATGATAATTAGTCTTAAGGTTGATTGAAGTCACCTTCCGTTGTACCTATGCTGCTTGGCCTGTGGGCTCCAGAATTGTCTGCGTTGTTTTGCAGTTGGCACCCTAAGTTCTGACTGGTTGATTGCTAAAGTGCTATCTCCTCCCCCAGGTGTGGGCAGTTGCTCAGGGCAAGATTACAGTGGGGCAGAACCAGTTGGTATGTCCACCTTTTGTCATCCAGGCCAGGCCAGAGAGCCTTACTTCTCTATCTAATAGTTTTAACAAACACTTAGACACCTGCTGAGTGCTATGGAGCCACTAAGATGACTATAGGTACATGTTTATGTGTGTATGTGGGTATATGTATATACACATACAATCATTATTATTATTAGCCCTTATAAGTTAGTGTTTAAAACACAAACTCCAGAGTTAGATATATCTAGTTGATTTCACCTTCCATAAACTGTATAACATAAGTTATTGTTCTTCTTATGTCTCAGGTTTTCTTTGCTATAATACTTACATTAGATGAGGTACTGGTAAGTGAAGTAGATGTTAAGGTGCATGTTATGATACAATGTCCTTCCTGTACTAACCATTAAACAATAGACACTGAAGCAGGGTGTGTTTTGAAGATACTGATTCAGTCTAGAAGCAGTAGTACAGAAAGAGTATTTCCATTCCTAAATCTCACTTCTGAGTAAGCTGAAGTAAAAAATCTGAGTCAAAAATATTAAAAAATAAATAAAATAAGATAAAAACAAACTGTAAACTTTTCAGAAAAAAAAAAGTTTTAAAGCTGGTGTCCACATCACTACATTGAATAATAAATTCCCTGATGCAGGTCAAACCTTCTGTGAGAGGCTTTTCATTTCAGATGCTGCATATATTTTGCTATCAGAAAATCCCCCTCATCCAAACATCTTAAATACATCATCTATAATCTGATTTCTCTAAATTTACTTTAATAGTAACAAAAAAGTATGCTTCCATCTTCAGTGCCTATATCACCTCCATAACAAATACCATGAGAAACAAATTAGCCTCTTGGATATATATATATATAACTTCAACTGTTCGCTTTCTGCTCTGTGCTGAATGTTTGTATTCCCTCAAAATTCATATTGAAATCCTAATTCCCAATATGAAAGCAATAATAAATGGAGTCTTAGGGAGACAATGCGGTCATAAGGATGGAGCCCTCACCATGGGATTAGGAGAGACACCAGAGAGCTTACTTCACTTGCTCTGTCCTCTACTATGTGAGAATACAACAAGAACAGATCTGTACAACAGAATTTTATAGATGAGAAACTGATGAGACTGCCTGTCTCAGACACTATATCTGCTTGGCAACATGAACTCAGAGTCATGGTAATTTGTTTAAGCAGCCCAATGGACTAAGATACCTTTTAAACTCTCTCAAATTTATCTTGAATAATGGACATAACATTATATTAAAAATTCTGTAAAAACTAAGCAACTATTTAACAACAAGCCAAGAATGGGCCATTAACATTGGCCTATTTTCTGTCAGTTTTAAGAAAACATGTATAGTTTCTGGGAGTAATGAGGCAAAATGGCAAACATATATTCTGACATTCATTTTGCATCTACTGTACAGTTCTAAAAGTATCCTTAAAACCACTTTATCCAGGTAAGCACTATTATCATCATTCCATGGTTGAGGAAATTCATCCAAGGTCACATTAGTCATCAACATCAAAGCTGGGTGCTGCTCTGACTCTAAAGCTCTGGCATTTATCTCACCATGATAGCCATTAAAACTAGGAAATTAGGAAACCTCTCACTGAAAATTTCTCTGCTGGGTTTTAAGAACTATACTAAAATAAACATAAAGAACAAAAAACCCTAGAAAGACGTAAAACTCACTTTACCTTCAATATGCCCTCATGCAATGACTTGTAATCTAGCAGAACCAATGACCTGCGGTAAGAATGAGAGACACAGTGATCTTGTGGCTAATATTAAAAAATGGCTATACTTATGTGGAGATAGGAATGTATGTGTGTTGTTAAATAAAATTAGCAAGTTGCATAAGAATATTTGGTGAAAATCTTATTTTTTTGCAAAATGACATATATGAACGTTGGACAACTAAGTTCATGAATGTATCCTAGAAAAAGTGCTAGAGGGCACATTGCTGAATATCATTATGGTCGCCTTTAAAGTATTTCCCTTGGGAATCTATGCACCATGCCAGCACCTAGTCTACCCTTCAGAGTGCTAGGAAGAGTTGGGGAACTCAATTGTCAACCTCTTGTGACAACAGTTCTGATAGACATTCCAGAAAAAAGAGCTCCAAATTGGTTTGAGGGGTGGACTAGGGGCTGGTGTCAGTGAATAGTTTTCCATGGGGAGTACCTCGAAGGTGATTTTCGTGACATTCAGCAACAAGGTAGAGAGCATTTTTTCTAGGATGAGTTTGAGAATTGTGTGAACTCATATATGTGCTTGTAAACACATAGGAACAATTTGAAATGTAGATATCAAATGTCATCTGTAAATCACTGTAAGGAATAAAATTTGGGATTTTCTTTCTTTATCACAGATTTTATATGCTTAACTTCATTTTGCAACATACACGTCACTTACCACTTTTTCATAATAAATGACAAAAACATTTTATACCATATAATATTAATATGTTAACTTTAACCTCCAAAGTATTCTATAAAGTTTGTATTATCTATGTTTGCCAGTGAGAAAATAAGAACTCAAAAACATTAAATTATTTGCCCAAATTCATGAAACTGAGTTGCAGAACTAGAATTTTACCCCAGGTCAGAAGTTTAGGTGTTTTCAATCGTCTTCACTTAACCCAAAGGGAATGACACACGTTCAGTTATCAAATGTACTTATTGCTTCAAAAATTTTGTTGAGCAAAGTTTTGGGTTGGCTTTTGGTTAAGTACAGGCGGCTGTACTTGATTTGTGGAAACAGGAATGGTTGTTGCACCTCAACCCAACCTTGTCTTAGTACGTTTTAGGTATCTTTGAAATGATTCCAAAACTTTCATCATTTTCTACATGAGTGACATGTTTTCTGGGGACAAGAACTTGGAGTGCACTTTCCTTTTCTGAGAGAATGTGAAGCTTATCGGACCCATATGTGAGAATTTGGAGTGAAATCCCCTTTCTCTTGAGAATGTGATATCGTACCATATCAAATCCAACATGTGAGTTACTGACCTCAACTATTGGTTTTAAAAATACATACAGACCTAAGAGTTTGAGAGTTTAGGCCTTGCCAGGTGACACTGTGTCATCTACCTCTCCAAAGACAAAGGGTTCAGGCTGAGTACCACAACCTGTTAGCTTTCATCATGAAATCTCTGGTAGGTTGTATGCCATGTCTCTAAATGTTTGTGAAAAAGACTCACCTCAAACTTTAATTAGACTTTATTTTTCATGGAAGCCTCCTTCTAGCCTAATGGAGAGATTAGACTTTAGTAATCTTCAAACTCACTCACTGTGTGGTCAATGCACCTTGTCTATTCAGTGTATTCCATGAGAGATTTGTTCCTACTATTGGCTAAGAAACAATTCTCTTTGTGTGGCCATAAACTGTGGTTCATGAAACATACTTTGGTCACCTCCTTATTTTTAACCTTATAAAACAGTATATAATGAATTTGTAAACTTGTTTTAATTGGGGAGTTAGGTGAGTAATAAAAAATAGTAAAAATAACTCCTACATACAAATTTTTAGAGAGAAATGGGAACCACTTTATTAAGATGGACATTATGGTTTTTGGTGAATGGATGTTGGTGGTTGTGAGTAGACATGCATTGGTAAGTTAAAAGATGAAAGCACAGGGGACTGTAAGGGAAAGGTCATCGAAAACAATGGTAACCTATTCATTTCAAATAAGTGAGGAAAAGATGAACTATTGATTCAATGGTGTTACCTAACTCAGAAAGCCATTTGGAAAAATAAATCATGTTGCCTTTTAATTTTGTATCAAAATAAGTTCAGATTAACAGATTATATTCAAAGAAATTTTTAAAGTATCAAGAGAAAGTATGCAAAATTTGTGTTAAAAATATCAGAGTATGGAATGCTTTTAAAATATAAAGGAAAATGAAAGCTGCAAAAAGTCTAATCATAAAGATATAAGACGAATAAGGAAAAATCTATGCACCTAATATCGTGAAAAGACTTAATGTCTATTTAACACATAAGTCCGTCTCTATATTAATAAGAATAAAATATTAATAGAATATAGATAAGATATGTGAATTGATAGTTCATAGAAAAGAAAATTCAAATGTCTTTTAAATATATGTAAAATTTCAAAAATATGTTTCAAGCAAAATCCTTTTTTTAATCTCTTACACCAAACAGTTTGATAACACACTGAGTTGTTTGGGGGAGTAAGGAACTAGACTAGAAATTTCCATAATTACTAACTCTAAGAAGCAAGTTGACAATATTTACCTAGTAATCTAATACAATGTTATACCTCATCTGTATTATGCAAAATGACATCTTATCATTTTAAGATAAGACAATTGATGACTATTACTAAAAGATAAGATCATTGATGGCTATTACCAGTGGAGATGGATATCATAGGTAGTTGCCTGCATATCTGATCCCATCATCTACACTTGCTCAGGGAACCTTGGAAAAAATACTGCCTTTAAAGTCGGGAATCATGTTTCATTCTTGGAACACATCAATACTATTCTCTTCACTCTATTTTTGTATCTTAAAATTTAGAAAATTATAATTCTTCACATTATTGCTATGAATATCAAAGTATATGAAATTATTTGACATGTAATATACTTAATATTTACCTATTATTTGCTTTGCCATTCATTCACGAATGCATTTCTAACATGAGTAATCTTGCTAATCTCATCATCATTTATCACAATAGAGAATTATCTCTGTACTTAAAAATATTGGGCCAGTAATCTTAAATATCTCTCTAAATTTAATAATATCTGATTGTATTAGGAATTTCCCAGAGCTTGGCATTCTGGGTTTTATACAAGGATAGGAAGATGGTAGAAGTTTTATCATCATAATCCCCAAGGGCCTTGCTTGCATCTGGTAGGCATGAGCCAGGGATGCTGACCTTTGTTCAATTTGTGGGATCAGAACCAATCAAGGCAGGTTTGTTCCTTGCAAAATGCTTAGTTCACATGTTGAAACACACCTATGGACTAACAATCTCCAATGAAAGATGAAAAAGCTGGTATCCAGAAGCCTACATGGTTTTCCCAAGGTCACATGCTGAGTGGATTTCACACTCTCAGACTAGAACCCTCCGGCAGGCTCTTGTCAGGTTCATCAATGTTTACAAAGCTGCTTTTGTTAATAATTAACTTTTCCTCCTTCCCTCCTGCTCTTTCCTTCCTCCTCTCCTTTCTTCCCTTTATCTTACCTAGTTGCCTTCTGTATTTTCTCTGTTTTTATTCCTTCCTTTTCTTCCTTTCTTCTCTTTTTTCTTCTTTCTTTTCTTTCTTCCTCTCTTAAATTTCGAATGTACACATACATACATATTCAGACACACAGAGATGTAGATTGGTTTATTTAGCAGACATAAGGAATGTTTTTCATTTACTTAGAAAGAAAGGAGATGCCATTTTCTATCCAAAGACAGATAATTGGTTTATGTGACACTCAGCTGCAGGGATCGTAATGAATTGGAGGGAATTGCTGTGACGTCTGACAGCCACACTGCCCTTCACCTCTCTCAACCCTCTGCTTCCCTTGTGGCTTCTCTCCTCACCACCCCCAGTTTAGCTGTGTATTCCCCAGACTGCACGATACAACATCTGTGGTGGCTTCCACTGAGATTTATTTAGCCAGATTTCATTAAAATAGCAACTGAATTGACTCAATAAAACGATGCTTATCTTAATAAACCTCTTTAGAGCTTTGTAAATTCGCACTTAACATTCTTTAGTGTCATTACCGCATTAATAATCTGTGCCTAAAGAGCCATAAAGAAAAACTTTCTACTTTTTACTTAATAGAGGTAGCTTCATAACCCTCCATTTTGATGCAGCTTGGGCTTTTAAAGTACCAGACACACACAAAAAGGAGATTATTCATATAAAAAATGTGGTCAAGTCTCAAAGGTAATCTTAGCTAGGCAGAATGAATCTGAGACTTCTAAAATACCTGCCTCCCCATATTGCCTCATTGAAGAAAATAATCCATGTCTTTTGTCTCAAGCCAGTAACATCAACATCTCCTTAAAATGAAATTGCTTTTGACTTTTTAAAAATCTTCTCATTGCTGGTAAGAGTGAGGAGGGAAAAGAGCCGAGAGAGGTGGCATGACGGTGTAATACAATGAGATGGGACCTTGCTTGCTGCTTTTAGATCCGAGCTACTCTCAAATTCATGTGCTTAGACAGATCATTAAAAGAAACTGAAAATGCTATGATTGACTTTTGGTGCCTCCCCTTCATCTCTCTGCCTCTGGTTTCTCTTGGCAGGGTCTATTTTAGTGGATAGCCTAAGTGAAAGTAAAAGAGATTTTGACAAATATTTCAAATACAGATTTCAAATATCCACAGTGGTTTCCTTGATTCCAATTGCCACTGTGTCAATGCAATTGCCTAGATATTAAGATGCACTGAGCAGACCAACATGCGGCTGAGAAAGCTGGGGCAGGATACCTTCTGTCTTCTAAACGTATTTTACAGCTTAACAGGAAAATAATTCCAGGAAAACCTCGTGACTTTCATGGCTATGGAATACGATAGTTGGAAAGTCATTAATGTTTTCTGGATTTTAATGTTCATGCAGGTGAAACTCAAAATGCATGAATAAAGAAGGAAAGGAAAGTTTAGAAAGCCCTAGAAGCAGCAGAACACCTGGAGGGACGTCCGCCCTTTTCAAGAGCGTGTGGTGTGTGCTGCAACAGGCGTGCTTTCAAGCTCTCCCTGGGGTTCACTTTAAGCAACTCGTGTCTCAGATTTCCTATGAGATCAAGGGTGATTTTCCAATTCAAAGACACCTAATGAAAACAGAGATAAGCCTTGCTAGCCTCATTTCTAAATCCCCACAGAATGCCATCTCTAGCAAAGCAACAGAAACTTCTGACCATAGACCAGAAACATGCAGAAAAAATAGATATTCAGAAAATGGAAATGGGAAGATGAATACCTTAAATAGGCCCAGGAAAATAAAATAGTGTTTGTTTGTTTGTTTGCAGTTTTTGTCTGGGGCTGGGTTTGAACCCACCACCTCTGGCATATGGGGCTGGTGCCCTACTCCTTTGAGTCACAGGTACTGCCCAATAATATGCTTTTTACATGCAAAAAAAAATTTAAAAAGGAAGGCCAGTGAAGATGGAGATGTCTGAAACAAGGGTGTGAGCTGAATGAAAAGAGTCTTCAAGGTCAGCACGAATGTGAGCTAATAGCACATCTATGTATCGACTACAAGAGAGCAAAGGCTAAATAAACAGCTGCAAGTTCCCCCTGGGGAGGAAGCCCCTGACAGCAGCTTCTGGTGTTCCATGGAAGAAGGAAGAACACAAAACAGTCATGTAGGCAGAGTGGCAGGTGCCAGGATTGAAAATCAAAGTAGCTAGTATCAAGGTTTAAAAAAAAAAAGTCTTAGTAAAGAAACTTTCTTGAAAAACAGGGTACTGAAAGGTCGAGATAGAATTTCATATCTTCTAGATCAGTTCAATTATGTCATTTATGGATTCAGTTAGATACAAGTTCAGGAAGAAATATGATGCTTCAACTTCTGTTGTAACATTTATTCTGTAGTATTCGTCTTTGCACAATTAAAACATTTATTTATAGTTAATGTTTACTTAGTGACAAAAACTCTCTCCATGAAGAAAGTTTAGCCAAGTTAATATGAGCCCTCTTTGGGGCAAGGTCCTGAGTTTGTCCCCCTGTCCTTGCGTGGTCTGCATCGCCCAGTCTTGAGAATTGAGTAGTCACTTTAGAAAGAACCTCCACCCCTCATAACTGATCACTTCCCCTAGTTAAGTTTCTCATTTCCCACCTTTGATGTCTAAGTCCTTGGCCTCCCTTCAGCAAGAATCCAGCTAAGCTGGTTTAGTGAGAATCTCTCTATCCTGACGTCTCCTCTTAGTAACTGTTCATCTGCTCAACCCTTCATTCTGCTCTTTGCTTCTCAGTTGCCAGCTATCTTTGCTGTGTTCAAAGTTGAGCCCAGTCGCCCTCCCCTATTACAGTACCCTTGACACCTGTTCCAATACCTTGAATAAAGTCCCCTTGCTGTTTTAACCAATGTCTGAATAATTTGGGCTTTTTTGTTAACATAGACAATATTTCTAGTGATATGTTGAAGAAGGGACCCCTCAAAATATCTGCCTGGCCAGGTTTCAGAATTGTTAGGTGCCAGTAAATGCTATGCAGATCCCCTTTCCCTCATTCTTAATGTTTATTGCACTCGTGATGACCTTCATCTGTGTATGTATACTAAGTGTGTCAGAGTGAATGCTGGAAAAGGGATATAGCGAGGGAGAAAACAACTCGATAACTGTTGGCTCCCTAGAGTAAAAGAACCTATGTGAAGACTGTGATAAGGTCCTGGGTTTAGAGCCTAGTGCTTTGAGTGATCAGGGTTTCTCTTGGGGAGTGGAGTTAGGTAGGTAGGAAGGAATATACTTTTCATATGTAAGGGAGAGTAAAATGAACATTTTATACCAGAGGGTTCGCCTTAATTAAATTTTGTGTGGAAATTCTTACTTCTCATCCCTGGGGAATAATTGCATTTCCCTTCTCACTGGCCCCAGTCCTAGCCATATGTCCTTCTTTGAGTATTGAAATGTGAACAAAAATACCGTGGCCCACCTCTGTCAGATGGTCCGTAGCCAGTGCACAGGTTGGCACGCCTTTCTCTCACTGCCTAGAGAGAGCAGCAGCACTTGCTGGCGGGGTTCACGACACAGTACCCCAAATATGGCACCTTGGCATTTGGGGAAACAGCAGAAACACAGAGGTCACTCCCACCTTACACTGCTTTCTCCCCAGAAGGAAGTCACACACCTAGAAAGGCTTTCCTGACCTTCACCTGAGAATGTCCTAAGACCCTAATTCCAGAGGTGCTGTCTCTGTATCCAGAGGAAAGGAGCATTTTTATCTCTGAGGACACAGGGCCACAGAGAAGAATCCGAGCAAACAGGCCTCCATAAATTCCTCAGCGTTTGTCATCTTCTGCCACCTTCCTTTGTCCTGTTCTCTCTCTCCGCAACTATCCACTTCTTCCTCAAACCTAAAAATACACACAGGTTTAATTGTACTCTTTAGGTAATGAAGTCTCCCATGTCAGGTAAAATTTATATGAAATAAGTGCATGGGGTTTCTCCTGTTAATCTGTCTCTTGTTACAGGAGCTTCAGCCATGAGCATAGAATAGATGAGGAAAAGATATTTCCCTTCTCCTACAATATTAAAGTCAAGTTTCCGTCCACAGGGGTCCCTGAATGACAACGGTGAGCAGAAGCCCTTGGTGGACCTCAACAAACACATCGCACTTGCAAGTAAGAAGCTTCATTTTATAAACTAGTGATATTTGGGGAGTTGTTGGTAACCCAGCAGAATCTTATATTCTACCTGATTCAGAAAGAAAATACATATTTTTTTAACATCAACTAGAGTAAATTTTTTTTTGAAAAAGAGTCTCACTTTGTTGCTGTTGGCAGAGTACCATGGTGTCATAGCTCACAGTAACCTCAAACTCTTGGGCTCAATTAATCCCATTGCCTCAGTCTCCCAAGTAGTTAGGACTACAGGAGCCCCCCATAGCACATGGTATTTTTAGAGAAGGGGTCTTGCTCTGGCTCAGGCTGGTTTCGAACTCATGAACTCAGGAGATTCATCTGCCTTGGCCTCCCAGAGTCCAAGGATTACAGGTGTTAGCCACTGTGCTTGGCCTCAACTAGAGTCCTTTAGATGTTAGAGAAAAGGTAACCATAGTAAAAATAACATTAAATTTATACGTAGTGATCTACTTGATACTAATCTTTAATATTTTGTTCAATATCCAAAATTTTCCTCACAGTATTGATACATAACTTTAACAAAGAACGGTATCCCAAGTGGACAGCTGATCAGGACTGTCCCTGGAGTCAGGTGGTCGGGGCTCGGGATGAAAATAATAATGATAGAAGTCACAAGATTGGACAATTCTAACGAGTGAATTAAAGAGAAAGATTGTGGATGAGACAGTTGTGAAAGAATCCAATCAAAGTCATTTAATCAAAGGTTGAAAGATAAAATGTATTATTAGTTATAAGAAATATTAGAGTTTAGGTCCAGCACAGCACCTCACACAGTAATCCATGGGTCCTCAAACTTTTTAAACAGGGGGTCAGTTCACTGTCCCTCAGACCACTGGAGGGATGGACTGTGGGCCCCAGGACAAGTTGGGTGCTAGGCAGGACAGGCAGCGGTGGCAAAAACACCTGACGGGCCGGATAAATGTCCTAGATGGTACACATGTGGCCCATGGCCATAATTTGAGGACACCTGCATCCCAGCACTTAGGAGGCTGGGGTGGGTGGATTGCCTGAGCTCCCAGGTTCCAGACCAGCCTGAGGCAGAGGGAGACCTTGTCTCTAAAGGCAGGTGCCTGTAGTTCCAGCTATTTGGGAGGCTGAAGCAAGAGAATCACTTGAGCCCAAGAGCCTGAGGTTGCTATGAGCTGTGACACTACAGCTCTCTACCCAGGGCGACAAAGTGAGATTCTGTCTTAAAAAAAATAAATAAATAAATAAATATCGCAGAGTTTTTGTTGAAGATTGTACCAAAGGTTATTAGGCCTTAATCAGGGCTCCTTTAATTTGCGTAAACGCTGAAGATTCTAGAAAGTAACATCTAATATTCATTACCTCAAGCTAAAAAAGTCTCATTTCAGTACAACTGGAAACTTTCCTTCTCTAGGTCTAGGAGGAGATGGTTACCGTTACTTGAGATTAATTTCTAAGTCTAGATAGTAAAGGCAGGAAAGTGCCTTGATCAAGTCTCACTCTTCACGCAATACAGCTTAGTGAAAATCACATATCTGAGTGCAGGAAAGCCCTCGGTTTGCATTTATGCTCCCAAATTGTCCATACATACACTGAGCTTTGCAGGAAAAATATCTATTTAGGACTCCTTTGATACTTTAAAATGCTGTCTGTCTCTTTTACAAGCATAGGGCATGCTTGTATATTATTTCTTATATTTCTTTTTCTGTGAGATTAAATACAGAAAAGTTAGTGTGAGGGGCAGGTGTCCTTGATGAAGCAACAGATACTGAGATACACTCAATTCCAGAGTAGCTATGGGAATATTTTAGGAATTTAATTGTCAAGGCCCTAGTTCTGGAGTATGTTGCTCTACTTATTCAGTCTCCTAAAACTAAGAAGTAGTTGTCTCTTAGGCAATGTTTTTATTCTCTAATTAAGTAACACTCTTAGCCTTGTGGAGAAGGAAGCAACGTTCAGTCGTTGAGATTAATAGGTGCAGCTAGGGTATTTAATGTGTTTTCACACAGTGAAGGCTGTGAATCTGTCTCAGCTTGGGAAAAATGATTTCTCTACTGAGATAAAGTCTTTTGCTTTCTGACAAACATAGATTTGCTGAGCCAGGTAACTGAAATTCCCTGAGTATTTACAGAAAGAAAATGGGAGGGAAAGACAGGCGGGTTTCTGGGTTTTATTTCATTTCCTGCACTATGTCTCTGGAACTGTTAAAACCTATTTGGATTACAAAAAAAAAATTGTACTCTCCTTACCTCTTTCTCAGAGATTGGAGTGCGTGTAACAATACATAGCAAATGTAACCACCCACGTCCTGAATATTTGTGTGATGTATCTAGAAAAGCTGAAATGGGCAAAAGATCTTCATCCGCCTCAGTCATCCTCAGCTGAGGTTCAGCTGAGATGAAGGCAAAGGACCGATGTGGAAATCTATCCAAAAACGTTGAGTTTTTCCCAAAGTTTTAAATTCTGCTCAGTGAAGTAGTTTATCCATATGAGTATTTGTCAAACGATAGGAGTTTATCACAGAAGCATAAAAACTGCAGGTCAAAAAAGGACAGAGATCATTTTTAAGGAAAGTGAGCGGAGAGTGATACTCATTCCCAGTGTCTCAGCGAGGGCAGTGTGAACAGAGCAATTGTGGAATCAACACTAATAAAAATTGGAAATAATCTACTGAGAACACTCTTGTACATCTCTACCAACCAAAAGACTGTCTGATTTTGTTTCTATACAGTGTAGTTTAGGCCAAATTATAGGCTCCCAGAGCTCATATTGAAGTCTCAACTCCTATTACCTTAGAATGTGGCTGTATGAGAGAGAAGGCCTTTCCGGAGGTAAGAAAGGATAAGGGAAGTCATATGGGTGGGCGATGATTCAATATGATGCAAGTCCTTGGAGGAACAAGAGATTAGAACCCAGACAACACACTGACTTAGGGGTAACCGTGTGGAGATACAGCAAGACAATGATTATCCACAAGCCAAAAAGGCCTCAGAAAGAAATCAGACCTGCTGTTTAAGTCACCAGTGTGGGAACGCTTTGTTATAGCAACACTAACCCACTCACACAAAAGGCATTTTTTGTCTTTTATTAACTTTTAGAGTACTATTCCTCAATATGCACTTTCTGAAAACAGTTCAATATCAATTTTTAGAACAAGATGAAATACTTCTATTGATTTTCGTATTTCTTTGTTTATTTCCAATATGTACAGACATAGCATTTCAGGCCTCAATTCTTAGAGATTTCAGTAAAGAAGATATTCTAGAATAATTTGTTTAAATGTTACGACAATGCAGAACATCATGTTAATAGCTATGATAGATTGCACAATTATGCACAATTCCTCATTCCATTCTGTATTCATACTCTTTATACGTCCCTCCATTAGGAAATAGAATCTGTTTTCCTCTACATCTGAATCTCAGCTGGCGTTGTGACTTGCTTTGATTGATGAAATGCAGCAGAGGTAAGAGTGTGCCCATCCCTATTTCAGGTTCCAAAAAGTTTTCTGCTCTAAGTCTCTTCCATGAGCAAAAAGCTGAGTGACGAGTCGTGTGGCTCAGTCATTCTCTTTGCATGGGCCAAGCAACAGTCAAATGCGATAGATATAAATTAAGCGACATCCCGGTTCTCTCCCCATTCATCTAAGGAATGCAGGTAGATGAGCAAGCCTAGCTAAGATCAGAGAAGCCTGGCCTAGGACAGAAGAAGTGCCCCACAAACCTGTGAACTGAGGAGCAGCACTAAATGATTGCTGGGATTGCTGGCTAGCCACAAAGCTCCAGGGAGTTTTTTTTTTTTTTTAATTTATTTTAATTAAATCATAGCTGTGTACATTAATGCAGTCATAGGGTACAGTGTGCTGGTTTTATATACAATTTGAAATATTTTCACCAAACAAGTTAACATAGCCTCTGTGGCATTTTCTTAGTTATTGTGTTAAGACATTTGTATTCTGCACTTAGAGAGATTCACATGCACCCTTGTAAGATGCACTGTCCGGAGTTTCATTACATGCTGTAAGGAGTTCATACTGGAGTCGTTTATGCTCTTCACCTGGAACTTGGCTTTTAAGTTGTTACATTTTTGGATAGATTTTTATTGCCATTTAATTAAATTTTTTTTCTTTTAATACAATCAAGTCATTATACACACATTTCTCTGAACTATTTATTTTTTTGGTAGCATACTAGAATATGTTACTTTAAATGTTTGCTAATGTCTTGCTATAGATGTAGAAATTTTACTCTGTCACCAGGTCTTTTCTGTGTAATCAATTAATTTCTTTTAGTGAAAAGCACACATTGGTGCATGCACACACACATGCACCAAAAATTGAGGTCAAATTATTTATCATTTAGCACAATTTAGTAAATTACTGACAGGAATGTTTGAATGATAATGGGCCTTATTATAGATCTTTATGGTATATTTTCTCTGACCACTAATTTATAATGGATAATCTCTTTAATCTTGTTACTATGCTCTGTAGTTCTTACCAGGGTTTATTATGCATAGTTGGTACTTAAGCCAAGGTTTGTTTCTTTGATGAATTAATTTGGAAGAAAACTTGAGGGAAAGAACTATGATTTCTCATTTTTTCAATCTTCCATATCAGGACTGTGGATGCAGGAAGAATTTAATAATGCATATTTCTTGGATGTTACAAATACATGAAAGTTGATGACCTGGCTTACAAGAATGGTCAGGTAGAAACCGGCTTACAAGAATGTGAGCAGGTAGAACCTGTGAGCACTTAATCGTAAATAAACCTCCTAAGGCAGATGATATTGTAGACATTTCTGTCCTCTCAACTCATCTTGAGTCTATATTTCTTTGCCCTTATTTCATTTATAATATATACAGAGATCAAAATGTTTGGTTTTCTTTAAAATTTTGAATCCGTTCACTTTCCTTAACGTAGTGTTTGTAGCTAAAATCCTTTTTACCTTGTTTATTCCTGGTTACTTTGGGTCATCTTGAAGCAGAAATGGTCCCCTACCTAAGTGGTCTAGTCAATATGCTCCCTCACCTGCATTAATAAGCAGTTTGAACCCCCTAACTCTGAGCTGAGCTTGGATTCGTCTGCTATAGATTGAACAAACTTTATTTTTGCGTAGTTATAAATTGGCAAGCCTATTGTTCATATTGCCATTTAGCTTAACTTCTACTTTTGACACAGCTTAAATGTCTCTCTGCACTCATCCTGGAGCTCCCCAAATGCACTCTTCAGCTGTGCCTTGACTCTGCCTTTTGTTTGAAGTGCTCTGACCAAGTACCACAGACTGGGTTGCTTATACAACAGTAATTTATGGCCTCACAATTCTGGAGACTGTGAGTCCCAAATTAAGGTATAGGTAGGGTTTCCTCCTTCTGAGGCCTGTGAGGGAAGGATTTGCTCCACACCTTATTCTTTTATTTGTCAATGGTTATCTTGTGTCTAAGTTTGCTCACAATACTTTCCCTCTATGGAGGTTTCGGTGTCTAAATTTCCTCTTTTTATAAGAACCCTAGACATATTGGATTAGGGCAAACACTAATAACCTTACTTTAACGTCATTATCTCTTTAAAGACCTGGCCTCCAAATAAGGTCACAATAGGAGGTATCAGGAGTTAGTACTTAGACTCAGGTAAAATTCCACCCTTGTTGAAATCTTAAATTGATGATAATAAAAACAAGTACTTGATTGTTTTCATCCTCTTATTATTGAGATTTAAAAAAATACACAAGGGTAGCCAGATATAACCTAAAGATTCAAAGGTAAAAAAACTTCCTTGCTCCCCATCCTGCCTCTACTTGACCATCACAAAATGCAAAACAGCTTTCTTGGTTTGTTTCTGTTTTATTGTGGCTGAAATTAGAGGGTTCGAAAATGTTAACATAGACTGAGAAAGTATGTAACTAGAATATCTAGGATCAAAGAAGCAGGTAGTATCTCCTTGAATTGATTTTGATAAACTTTTAAGTCCATAGCTGTTTAGTTGTTTAAGTTGCTATGATAATATAGATAGCTCCCTGGTACACCTCACTCAGGGTCTCAGAGTATGAAATCTTGCATGAATTAGTATGGCGGCTTTGTCATGACTAAAATATCAACCTTGGCATAACAGTAATCACTGTACTCTGCACTTAGATGTGCATTTTACCTTTTCACAGTTTTCCCCTAATGGCCATTTTCAGTTCCAGGGATCAGGACCCCTGATCACCTTTGGTTGTTATATATCCTATCTTCTTCTGGGCAGTGATTATTTCTCAGACTTTTCTCGATTTTTCTGACATTAACGTTTTTGAGGATTCCTGGTCAGGTATTTTATAGAGTAATGCTCCATGTGTGTCCTTCTGATGTTTTTCTCATGGTCAGACTGATGAGATGGATTTGGGGGGGCCAACAGCACAGAGATAAAGTGCCCCTCTTGTCACATCGTATCAAGTGGATTTGCTATTGCAATGACTTACTCGGCAAAAGTAGGGTTGCATTTGCCAGGCCTCCCCACTGTGGCGCTGTCCTTCACTGTCTTTATGCAACCCTTTGGAGTTAAGTCTCTAAATACAGCACACCCGCAAAGTAAGGAAGAGTCAAGCTGATGTTTTAAGTGTATTTCTTTATCCCCCATGATTTTCATCCAATCAGATGGAGCTCTCTCCTCCACACTGACTCGGATCAAAAGTCTGAGCATTTTACTTCTTCATTTAAGACTGTTCAGAAACATAAGCAAGCAAGCAAATAACTTGGTGATTTTAGCAAAAGAACATTCCTGTAGAATACAGAATAAATATGCAGGAAGTAAGTTTTTCTTTTTTTATGTATGTCCCTCCCTTGAATTTCAGACATTCTCTAACACTCCCAAATCATTCATCGGGTTTTAAGTCTTTGGTAGAAATTACTAATAAGTTGAGCAACGCAAGTTCAACATCCTAATCTATCAATGAATTCTCCAGAGACTGTATTTTCCTGACAGAATCAGAGTAGGTAAGCAAGCACTTCTGAGCTACAATTTTATTTCAAGTAACTTTCTCAGTATTCTTCACAGTTTAACTCAGGGTAGGAAAACTTTTCATGTTGGAAGGTCACATTAATTTAGCTGTAATCAAATAAGGCCACTTTTAAGAAACTTTAATTAATATTCATCCATAATCATCTCTTATGCTTTGAACAAGGTTATCGGAAATGTAAAACTGCTACACACAGAAAAAATATGCATAACATGTGCTGCCAACTCATACATGCAGAGATGGATGGCAGGCTTGAAATCTGATTTGCTGATTTACAAGTACTTACTCTATCACTTATTATGAGGTCTTGAGCAGATTTCTTAATTTACCTTATAATATTAGAGTTCTCCTGAGAAACAGACCCAATACAATAGATAGGTAAGTGAGAACTTAGTATGGGAATTGGTTTCTCCCATGATTATGGAGGCTGAGAATTCCTATAAGCTGCTCTCTACAAACTGGAGAACCAGGAAAGCCAGTGGCATAACCAAGTCCACGTTCAATAGCCTGAGAACCAGGAGAGCCCATGATGTTACTGGCAGTTCAAAGGCAAGGCACTAAAAATTGGGGGGCAGCTGTCTTAAATCCTGGAACCCAAAGGACTAAGAAGTGACATGCCAAAGTCAAAGGACAGAAGAGCAGAGATGTCCACACTCCAGAAGACAGAAAGAATGGATTTGGCCTTCCTCCAACAGATTGGATGATGCCCACCTGCACTGGTGATTGTGAATCAATCATCTTGATTCAGTCCACTGATTCAAATTTCTTCCAGAAACACTCTTACAAACATGTCCCAAAATAATCTTTTTCCATTTATCTGAACATCTTTTATCCATAAAATTAGCCACCAGGTTGGAATTCAGATTTCCCAACTGCTTAAGGAGGGTAACAATTGTTCTTATATCAGAGGACTGCTGCAAAGGTTAAATGAAAGGATTAATAAAAAAATGCTGGAATAGTCCTTGACACGAACACCAAGATAGAATTTTATTTTGGTTCAATCTAATCTAGTCCCTGTGCCCTGCCAACAACCTCCTATAGGGGGAAAATGGAAGATACAAATATAAATATTATATACAGAAAAGACGAAGAAAAAGGAAAAAATAGTAAGAACACAAGACATGCAGAAGGGAAGGATGGCCAAAATAGAAGAGAGAAAGCCCTCTAGGATGCTGTCCCCACAGTGACGTGAGGTGAGTTGTACCCTCAGGAAGCCCTGACGAAGGCTGCCAGTCTGGGGAGAGTATGGAATTTGCTACATTGTCAAAGCTTATAGATTATGAAAATAAAATAAGATTATAGTCAGATGTCTTTTTTCTTATGACTGTGCTTTGGTTATCTTTTTTTCCCCTTTTACACTTTGGTGGAAATTGAAGATTTTAAATAAAGTAAGGTGTGAAAGCCCATAGGACCAATATCTTCTCAGAAAAGTTAACTTAAAAATAACCTGAAAAGTTTAAAAGAATAAGACAATAAATGCAGCTGCAGTCTTAAAATAGCACACACTGAATTGCTAAGATTTTTAAATTCCACTTTTTAAATATGCCTATTAGCTATTAGGTACATTAGAATAAAGGCAGACAAAGTGTGGTGTTTGAGATGATGTAAATTCTAAAGAGTACAAACTATGGGGACACACAGTCCATGGCAGATACAGAAATGAATCCTGCTAGTCGGTCACAGGGGCCCTATTTTCACTGTGCCCTGTAGTACTGGTCCACTTCATTTTGCTCCAGCATAAATCTGCTGTGAAAATAACAGCATGCCCACTCCGAGTGTAGGAAGCACCAGGTTAAAAGGTAAAGCAAAATTAGTGATCTAGAGAAAATATCACAGGAAAAGAAGGACATATGTCAAGCCTCAGTTAATCTAAATGACAATGCATTTTGATTCCCATTAACACACATGCAGCACTCTTGCATATTTGAGACATTGTTAAAATAAGCTCATGGAAGGCGGAGCCTGTGGCTCAAAGGAGTAAGGCACCATTGCCATATGCTGGAGGTGGTGGGTTCAAACCCAGCCCTGGCTAAAAAAAAAAAAAAAAAGCAATCGTGGAAAGAGTTAAGAGGCACACAATTAAAAAAATGTGAGGTATGAATACTGGTTCTACTGCAAAATTGGAGACTACATCAAATTGGGTCAAAATCACCATATAAAATGTGTAGCTTTATATCTAACTCTTTCAGTAAAATCTTTGGATTATCACAGAGCCAAGAGACGAAATTATTATACTAAAATCGAATACTAATATTATATATTAAATGCTAATAGTAAATGTTAAAATATAATGTTAGTATATCACACACTGTTTGGTTTGAAAAAGTTGAGTAACATTTTAAATCTTTCCATCAGAAACTGTGAGTATAAGCAAATTTTCCCCATCAGGTCATCTTGGCTTTATTATTATAGTTACACTGTACATCAGCCTACATATTCTTTATAATTAGCCTTTCAGAAACTCCATTCAGAAATTTGTACTTATTAGTTCATACTGGTCTCTAAAATGAACTCCTCACTTTGCAAATGTGAATTAACTGCTTTTGATATGAAAACTACAATAACATTCGAAGCTTAACAAATAAACGGTTATTAACACATTGCCACCCATGGGGAGAAGGGGGCACAGATTCTCTTTTGTGCCTTCATTTAATATTCTTGGTAGAAATTCTCAAATTTTCTGATGTGTCATGTGTGAAAATAGGCTGGAGAACATTTTATTTTCTGGCCTTAGATGATTTCATAAGTTTAAAATGCACCATTCACACCTCCTAGTGTAGAGAGCAGAACTGACAGCCTCAGCTGTTGCTTCTCAGAGCCCCACCCTGCGTTTGTGCCGAGGTCAAGCTTCCTATGGCAGCTACAAGTTGATGACTATATGGTGGACATCTTATATGGTGATGACTATATGCAGTCCCATTCCCGAAAGCAGCAGAACTACTCAAATAGGATGCTTGAGCTTGAAAATTCTTTTTTTTTGGGGGGGGGCGGGAGGAGACAGAGTCTCACTTTCTTGCCCTGGTAGAGTGTCATGGCATTTAGCTTGCAGCAACCTCAAACTCTTGGGCTCAGGTCATTCTCTTGCCTCAGCCTCCCAAGGAGCTGGGACTATAGGCACCTTCCACAACACTCAGCTATTTTTTTTCAGAGATGTGCTCTCACTGTGCTTCAGGCTAGTCGCAAACTCTTGAGCTCAACCAATCCACCTGCTGTGGCCTCCAAGAGTGCTAGGATTACGGGGGTGAGCTGCAGCACCTGGCTGAGCTTCATATTTCTTAACTGGCCTTATGAAACCTTTCTTGAAACTGTGCCTCAGTCCAAGATGCTTCCTACCCTTCTCCCTCCATGACAGTTATCAGAACTGCAACTCAGTGCACTTGTTCATTCATCTTCTCTGACTTCCTTGAGATGCTGAGCAGGTACTCCCCTCAGTGAATCTTTTGCATATTTAATTCCATTTGGATTCTGCTTCTAGCACTAACCAAACTCATATATCATATTCAATAAATGTGTATCACCCTTCATAAATAATATCCACTTGATGAGGAATTATGCCTTACTATTACTCCATGTGCTTCAAAGAATCAAACATTGCACGTAATACATTCAATTATACATACACACAATTATAATTGAGATCTGTTATGTGTTAGATATGGACACAACTTCTTCTCTCAAATAGTACCTTCATGTAATTCACGTGATCATAAAGTTGGAATTACTGGTGATAGAAATTTTCAACTCTGATTTTTATGACAGTCAAATTTTCAAAATCTCTTTACATTTACTTTATGTTGTGTTACTATTTATATATTTAGTTCATTTGGGTATTACAGTGAGATAAGTCCCATTGGACAATGGGACATAGTCCTATTTGGTGTCTCCTTACCTGGACTACCTAACCTTGTACCAAAGTCTTGTCTTGCAGTCTTTTCTGCTGCAATCAAGAGGTCTGCGCAGCACTAACATAAATGTTCCCTCATAGCAGTTTCTGAACCGCATCATTACTGACGGGTACGTCAGACTAGATGATTCTTTGTGTGGGTCAATGTCCTATGCCTTCTGCATTTTCATGCTTCCTTGGCCTCTACCCCCTTGGTGACAGGAGTAGCTCTCCAGCATAACAATCAAAAATATCTTAAAACTTTACACTGTCACATATTCTCTAGAGAATAAATTAGCTCTTGTTTGAGAACCATTTGTTTTCTTGAGATAAATAATTAGGTGATAAAGATTGACCATAATATAAAAGAAATATTTGCTAAGTAGTTAATGCACTATAAAATTTTGTGTGTGTGTGTGTGTGAGAGAGAGAGAGAGAGAGAGAAGAAAGAGACATACCTGATTTTAGATTTCTCAGCCTCAAGGATTGAGAAATAAATTCCTACTCTTTATAAGCCACCCTGTCTATGGTATTTTTTTACAGCAGCCCAAATAGACTGAGACCCTAGTGATCAGTGTCTCTGTTAACCATTTTCCTTGTATCTATTGTTGTTAATGGCAAAAATTCAAGTGAAGCCATGAAAAATCATCATGCAGTAAAGAAAATAAAAGTAGCTGTCTTTTGTGAAATATACTTGTAGTTATAGATTTGGAATGGAATGTTCTATCATATTTTTAACTAGATTTTAAACAAATAAATAATAACCAGGCAATTAATAATCAAATTAACTAATATCCCAATTACTAAACATCTTCATGCCAAGGCACTCTAGCATACAATTGAAACACATGAAAAATATTTACATCTAAATAATGATATGAAAGCACTGCAATTTAATATCAGAACATGGGGAGAAAGAGAATGAAGAATTTGTTCAGAAAAGCACAGTTCTCAGAATTGAGGCCACAACTATAAAAACAATTCCATTTCTTTTTTTTTTTTTTTTTTTTGAGACAGAGCCTCAAGCTGTCCCCCTGGGTAGAGTGCCGTGGCATTACAGCTCACAGCAACCTCCAACTCCTGGGCTCAAGCGAGTCTCCTGCCTCAGCCTCCCAAGTAGCTGGGACTACAGGCGCCCGCCACAAAACAATTCCATTTCAATTACCAGTTGAGATATTATTAAAACTGTGGGCCCTTGATCTTGAGTGTTGTCAAGCTGAAGTCACATTTCTCAAATTCCACTCAAATGATTTTGAAATTTTAATAATATTTAAGAGGCCTTGTAGGCATTGTAGGATAGCTTAGGAGTTTTCACCATTTTGACATAATCATGAATATATTTATCATCACATTTTCATGATCTCTGGAAAGTATTTTCAAACCATATTGTCAGACCTCAATGGAACCATTTCTTGAAAACTGAAACTCAAACTACAGTTCTGTAGACATTTGGAGTGCTACACTACACAGCCACCAAGTAACCCTTTGCTACTAAAATAAAGATTCATCTGGATGATGGCTCCACACATTATTTTCAATCAGCAATTTTTCTTTCTTTCTTTCTTTTCTTCTCTTTTCTCTTTCTTTCTTTCTTTCTTTCTTTCTTTCTTTCTTTCTTTCTTTCTTTCTTTCTTTCTTTCTTTTTTTGAGGCATAGTCTTACTCTTTTGCCTTGGTAGAGTGCCATGATGTCACAGCGCACAGCAACCTCCAACTCCTTGGCTTAGGTGATTCTCTTGCCTCAGCCTCCCAAGTAGCTGGGACTACAGGCACCCACCACAACACCCCTGGCTATTTCTAGAGATGAGTTCTCACTTTTACTCAGGCTAGTCTGGAACTCAGGCAATCCACCTGCATTGGGCTTTTTACTCAGGCTAGCCTGGAGCTCAGGCAATCCACCTGCATTGGGCTTCCAGAGTGGTGGCAGGCATGAACCACCACACCCGGCCCAGAAATTTTTCTTGAATAACTCTCACTGGACAGGCAAGGGTGCACAGCCATGCTGCGAGGTTCTGTTGTAAAGACAAAGAACATTTATTATTCCTGGAAAAGTAGGCCACAGGAAAACATATAAGTGTAGCAAATATAGAGGAAAAACAATTTACAAAGACTTAAGTTTGGTGGAAACGTCCTGTTCATACCTGATCAGAATAGGAGATAAATAATCAAGTATGATTGCACAGTATACTAAAATTCAATAAAGAAACTAAAATGAGTTCGCTACCAGCATGAGAGTAGTGTAATTAAAGAAGGAAGATTAATTTGATACAAGAAGCCTTTAAATCTATGTCATCAACACATGATATATTTATATATTCTGCTGCAGAAAGCAAATAAAATAACACTTGTTTATTAAGAAATTGGTACAGGTTATGTATCATTCAAGAAGTAAGATTTTCAAAAAATAGTCATCTTGTCAAATACTAATAAATTCAAGTTTTTAATGAAATGCACATTCAGTTTTATGAAGAGCATGACATCTCTAAAAACTATAATTGGAATTTTCTGATACCAGAAGTTTCTCTAATTTGAATGAAATTTCACATGTAGCTCCCAGCTTAGGGCCAGGCCTGGGATGTGAATTCTTCTCAGCAATATTTGCTAGTTAATTGTTTGCTTTATATCCCTAAGGAATATAAAAAAAGAGGTTTTTAAAAAAATTATTATCTTCATACCTACCAAAATTTATATTTCTTCTATCAATCAATTCCATCATTCTTAATTATTTCTATCTCAAAATTATCTGCTATTTGTAATGAAATTTTCTCTTGAGATATCCAAAGTATCTCACAAGTTGCCCCCAAATCGCTATCCGTGGGAAATTGTAGCTAAATTTACCTTTAATTGCAAAATAGTCATTGGAAAATTTTTACAAAGAAATAAAGTTTACAAAAGTTTACAAAGTTAAAAAAATATTTTGTAAAATTTTATAACGTATAGTTTGTAAATAAAGGCATATTTAGCTACAGTTTACCATTTTCTCTACGTGAAGCAACTTTGGGATAATTTTTGGAAAACACTGTACATTAAAATACAAACCAAATGTGGAAATGCAGAATTAAGAATATCATTGATGTGGGGCAGCATTATAGCTGATATGATTCTTATATAAAGCAAAATACTGGTAAGAAAGTCTACATATTAATTAAACAGCTACTACCCACCTCTCAAATACAGCAATAGTTCAAGCCCAATTATGTAGCAGGGATAAATTACTATTTTAAAGTTACCAATAATTTATTTCTGTTGACAGAGGCAGATTCTTGACTTCACATTTTGTAACTTTTTGAACATTAAATTTAAAAACAAATAGAAGTTGGTTGCCTTTCTGGCAGAACTGAAGTTTTTCTCAAGAAAGCCCCTTCTGTTAACTGCGGCATAGACGACTTTGGTGAGCTTGTTTGGTAAGCAGGAAGCGCACTTCTCAGGGAAACTGTAACTGGAGCTTGAGAAAGAC
Organism: Otolemur garnettii; assembly: GCF_000181295.1. Classification (NCBI taxonomy): domain Eukaryota; kingdom Metazoa; phylum Chordata; class Mammalia; order Primates; family Galagidae; genus Otolemur; species Otolemur garnettii. Next base: position 12,643,378 of record NW_003852404.1, on the reverse strand, counting down.
CTGTAGTGCACTGTGATTGCTGACCCTGCCCTTGGCTCCATAAAATATTTTATTTTGCCAAGTATAAGTGACACATTTTTGCCCAAATTTTTGAGGAAAAAATAAGGACGCATATTATACATGAATAATTTCCTATCTATATAAATGTTTTTAATTCTTTTATTTATGTTTATATGCCAAAAGTGTAACTCTATGTTTAGAAATAAATGATAAACTTCCTTTATAATACAAAAACCCCTAAATATAAATAAATTAAAATTTGACTTAAAAAGTTAAAACAATATATTTTTTCCCATGAAAGTTTGAATCAAAAACATGGGTGCGCATTATACACAGCAAAATATGGTACTGGGGTCAGAATAGTCATGTCCTGAAGGACATTGTATTTCTAAGATTGGTCACTGAAGAACAAAGTCAGACGGCAAGCTCTAATCTCGGGTCAAGGCATGGAGCCTGAACTCTGAGAGGGACAGAACCATAAAACTGGATTCCTGGAGAGTAAAAGTTGGTCCCCGAGGATTAGTGGGTGATGGAGAGAGTGGAGGAAATTGTGGAGCAAAGACAGTAAGGAATCCCGGTGGAGGGAAAGCAGAGACACCTAGGAACCAGTCAGTGTGTGCGTATGTACTTTTATTTATTTTTTGCATTATAATTTTATTCTAATACGTACATTACCATTTTCTCAGTGAGTTATTTTTATTTATTTGTATTTTTTTATATTACAGTCTAATTTTGGCTTTACTTCAGGAAGTGGAATACGCATATGTGTGCACATATATACGTGTGTACAGGTGTGTTAAGAGAGGGGATTCAGGTGTGAATTTGCTATTAATATAATAACATATACACAGGCACATTGCCTGGTTAGTATCTCATCAGGGAAGCTCAGAGTAGGAGAATCGAGGAAGAGAGGATGGATGGCTACTTCAGATGAATCATTCCTGGATCTGTGCACTGTTATCAAGGACAGGACCCTGTACAATTCTGGGCAGCCATCACACAGAGATCACACAAGCTGTGCTCTGCATTAAATTATCTGTTTTATAAGGACGAGGGCAGCTCCTGAAGGTATGCCAACTCAAGCACTCTCTTCTGATCTTTTTTAAAATTTTTGTTGTATTGTTCTTATGAGAAACTCTACATCTTTTACATTTACCTAGAGTTGAAATGCATTCTTCTTAGTAAAGTATCACAAGAATGGGAAAATAATATCCAGTGTACTCTATACTAATAGGAAATCAACATTCTGTTCTGACTTTTAAGCTGTTAGACAGAAGAAAGTGACACTCAAGGAGCTGTTTGCTCCCTGAGCTCTCCTTCCACTTGCCAGCATTTACCAGACCTATAAGCAACACGGAGACCTGTGTTCTCGTGACAATCCTTCTGTTAGTAATTACAAAGTCTACCTGTTTTTTCTGCAAGTCAGTTTGTCTTATTAGTGTGACTAGTACACTAATCAGAAATCACATTATCACATGGATTAAGATCAAAATGAAAGAAAGTAATTTTGAAATACATAATGATAACCCCAAAGCTTTAGGTTATAATTTATTTCAGTTTTCAGCTGTAGCACTGGGTCTTGTTCTGCTTTGCCTTGTTATATTTTTCTTGAGTGTCAGGAAGAATCAGAGTCAATAAATAAAACTCTTAACCTAGATTCACATATGAAGGGCTGCCAGGTCAGCCGATATCACACAGATAAGAGAGCTCCTTTACGTTAGACAGTATAACTATATTGCCATCTGTATGTTTTAATACTGTTTTTCCCCCCTTACAAATTCCCTGCTCTGCTCTATTAGGCAGGCTGTTCAGCTTCAACTTCTTAACCCCACTTTTTTGTCATGCTCAGTGGGATATGGAAGGGTTCTCGTCACCAGCGAGGCACTCTAGTGTGAAATAAAGAAATAATAGAAACCCCAGAAGACATTCACTGTCATAACATCACCTTCCAAGGTGATAATATCTGATATATCACAAAACAATAAATAGATATGATTCTGGGTAAACAAGTTATATGCATTTAAATTTCTCCAAAACATTGTGCATATCAATAATCCATACCTTTTTACCAGTGAGTGAAATTCCATAAATTATACTTCTATCAAAGTTGAATTTCTCCTGTCCATCTTTATAAAGTAAATAAATAGAGTCTTCTTAGACTAAAAGAAAACATCCAGAATTAGCACATTACACACACACATACACAAGACTCATGCATACACAAAAGAACACACATACACACACACAGAGTATTTGTGAATCTAATTTAATTTCCTTTCCAAGATGCTTCTATTTCAATTCTTGCAGCTAGTGCCCATTCTTATGTTAAGATCATGTTAACACTTTAAATGATCTTATATTTCAATAAATGATTATACGCCACTTCAGAATCTATCCTCAAAATTCCTTAAGGGCCACACTAATAAACAAGCAAGATTCTATGTTAGATCTGCTGAAGAAGAAGAGGGATTATCCCCTGGAAGCACAGAAGGATGTTGCTAATGTATATATTTAATAGATGGTGGACTACTTATGGGACGGAATTCTGTGGTGCTAGATAAGTAGAACTCAATATGAAGTTGAATATGAAGTAGCTTATCATCAGTAGGGGAGCATACTCCCTCCAAAAAGGATTAGCATATTAGCAAACATCCTAGCTGTACTAATATGCTCCTAAGATGGCCCTCGGAAACTTGGAAAATTAATGTTGCATGCTAATTGAAGGAGAAATGCCAGAAGTCCAAGGCATTAGAGCACGGCTTCTGGGGAGAGAGTTAGAAAGCTCACTATGTCTCACTGTAGTATCTGGGAGAATTGCTGTAAGCAGTAAGGAACACTGGGGAGATGGACACCAGAATTGCTGGGAAGTTCAAAAGTGTTCTTTACCAAACTGACAATAGAAATGTTGTTTCATAACCAGGCTCCCTCAAAGCAATGTGGATAACAAGATCTCTAAAGCATAGAAGCCACTAGCAGTGCTTACCAGCAAAGGTGAGATGGGTACAGATAAGAAGGAGTGGCAGTCGGGGGTTCCTATCCACACACAACTGTAGAAATGTCTCCGAAAGCAGTGTTCCTTGAAACAAGGAAAACAAGTAGCCTATATAATGATATCAAAAAGATACTAAAATTGAATAATGGGGCAAACTAAATAAAGAATAACTCTCAAAGCTGAGAGGGAGGTGGAGCAAAACACCATTATGGAAGAGAGAAGGGGATGTGAGCTCAGCAGAGGGAAATGCTGTCCCATGAGCCTTGAAACAGCAGGAAGCACGCTGAGCCCAGGAGGGAATGTGAGGGGACAGCCCTACATGCTGAATGGTGAGGAAGGGTGCCCCTTCTTAGAACTCCCAGAGTGAGCAAGTCCTGTACCTGCCTTGATTTCAGATTTCTGGCCACCAGAACCCTAAGAAATGTTCTTGTGTTAAACTGTTGAACCTGTGGCAATAATTGGGCAGTTGCAGCAATGTAGGTGTAATGATTAGAAGGATGAAGGGAGTCACAAGGTGAAGTCACAGGTCCTTGCTTAGTCTGTAGACTTGAGCCAGTTTTTAATCTGGCTAAAGCAAAGTGTGTCTCTGTGAGGAAGGAACTTGCAACCCACGGGCCTAAACTTTTCTATACTTAATATTCCCAGAGGGATCTATAAACCATTACCTGATTAAACGGGAATTGAGGAAAGCAGAATGTACAGAGCTGTAGAGAATCTGTGCACAAACTGACACATTCATATCAAGGGATGAAAGGACCCACTGTGGCTTTTCTTTCTAGAGTGAGAATAAATGGCAACCAGATCCAGATCCCGGTGGGTCCCCTGTGTACAAAACTGCCTACTCTTCAGTGTTCTATTCTCTGAATCATGATAGAGTAGATGTACTTGGTATTTGGAAGAGTCCTCATGCCAGTTACTTGACTTGCACAAAAATCGTGGTAACAGTGGGCAGGCCAAGTGGAAATGTCCCAAATCACACACACCCTCAGAGAGTGAATGGAAAACACCAACACATTCCTGGAGAAGGGTGAAAATAACTGAGATTAATGCCCCCTCTGAAGTCTTGAAAAATGTAAGGTTCTGTTTCCTACAAGATTTTGATTTAGTTTACCTGTCTAACACTAGTAAATGTGGGTGGAACATGGAGCTTGTCATTGGGCTACCACACATAATCAAACAGCATCTATCATAACTGCTACGTCAGACTTGGTGAGGCAGAAGACATGGTTTCTAATGATCTCATGAACACATATATTTTCTTCACAATAGAAAAGAGGACCAGAGATCATTCTCATTAAAGTAAAATGGAATAAAGGATATATTTACTCTTTTGTCTCAGGGCCACATTAACGTTCTCACTGTCACAGTTTAGTACAAAAGTACCTAGACTGTCTGAACAGTGCACAGAGCATCAGTAAGGCCACTCTCTTGATGGAATAATGTTAATCAAAACAGGTAAGCCAGAGGTGGAAAAACATTGGCAATCTCAGGAAGAACCATCTACCCTAGAGTGTAGGTGTGGTGGACAAGCCTGCAACCTCTAACCATGATATTTGCTAGTATTTATGCTTCTGTGTAATCACCTCCACTTGAGCATGAACGGGACCTATGGTTAACCACTGCCAACAGAATATGGCAAGGTGACGGGTTGTAAATGATTACATGTACCAGATTATATTATGTAAAATTATAGCTCCTGACTGCCGAAGACTTTTCTCCTCTCCTGTGATTACTGTGAAGAAGGAAGTTGTCAGTGTGAGCTGCTTACAGAGAAACGGGGGGAGGCATCTGGCCGATGGCCAGAGAGGAAGCCGGGCCTTTCACATGGTGACCTTCACAAAACTGAATGTTCCCCACAAGTGTATAAAGTGGGAAGAAGACTTCCAGCTTTAGATGAGACTACATTCCAGCCAACAGTCTTCTTGCAGCTTCACAGAACACCCAGATGGGCTGTGACTCCTAACTCCCAGGAACTGTGAAATAAAGAATGTAAGTTGTTTTAAGCTGTTAAGCTTGTGGTCAGATTGTCACACAGCAATAGTTAATACAATAGAACAAACTCTCTGAATAGTGGTGAAGTTTTTCAGGATCCAGTGATGTTGGAAAGAATAAGAAATTGATAATTTTTTGTTTCATAGTAAGCCAGGTAGTAAATATTTTGAGCTCTGTAGTCCATAAGTTGTTTGTTGCAACTACTCAACTCTGCCAAGGTCACATCAAAGCAAACCTAGGAAATACACAAGTGAATGAGCTTGCTGGTCATGATGTCCCGTCTACAACAAAGAGCAAATGCATGTGTTTCTCATCTCTCATCAGTGAGAAATCAGCCAGCATATTACTTTAACTCTTCAGGTTCTGAAGACATCATGTTCTACACTTATGAATAATATGAATACTAAACACACTTACTAAATAACATGTGAGACCTTCATCTCCAAGTTTGTGAGAGGCCTCAAGTAGAAAAGTACAATCGAGGCTGCAGTACAGCTAATTCTGCTTCATGAGTCGGATGACCTTCTGGGCTTTGTGCTATTAGGATATTCTTGGTTTGAAAGATTGTATATGGAATTTATGACAAAGCCTTAAATAAAAATATTGTCTCTGGAGTTCATGGCCAGGCCAGCTGCAACAGAAAAGCATACAGCATTGGAAAACCAGCTCCTGGAATGTGGGCCCTGGTTCAGATGGAGCACCTAGTAATGTTTCATCAAATGTCTTTGCAGAAGAGAATACCACAAGCCGGTTCCCTTAGACACACAAAGGCACAGGTGAGCCATGATTCAGTATCTGACAGAAGCGCTAAATCTGAGACCACACACTGGCAAGGTTAAGAGCACACAGGCAATCTTTGTAGCAGGGACCCCACATGTCACCATTACTGTGTCACTTGCACTTCTACCACTGCTCACATCCGTGGCTTCATATGGGCTTTTTTTTAATGACTAAATGAAAGGGACTGTAAAAAATTCAGCTTGGCCCAAAGATGGGTCAAATTACTGTAGTGTGAGGAAGAATGATCTATAGAAGGGTATGGTTGTACTATAGCCTCAACTGGGAGGGCTGGAGGGACTTCAGTGAGGGAAAGGCCTCCCCATGTGCTGTGATGAGCAATGCATTTTGTCATCCAATATGAAGGCAAAGAAACTTCACATGGTAAGTATAGACATCGACTTGGGGCAATGAATAATGGCCTGGACAAATGGCCATGGATCTTAAAGGAGAAAAGTCTGGAAAGACCAAGAAGAATAAAGTGAGAGTAGAAGGCGTAGGGATGGAATTAAGAAAATGATCGCAAAAGGTGAAGCTCTTTTACACTTATTTTTACAACCATCTGAAGGGATTAATCAGAAAAGGTAGTAAACAATCAGAATAACTCATTCATTTGACATCAGCCAACATGTGTCATCTGCCACCCCAGGCAGCACAAAGGATAATAAATAAGGTCATGAGTATGTCAGTTATGAAGGCCTGGCAGCGTGTAACAGCCTGTGCTCCCAATAACCACTGTTGCTCAGTGATCAGCCAGCTATCCACAAAAACCAACCCTCAGTCCTTGTTATCATCGTTCTTCAAGAAGACCAATTATCCACTCACTAGCAAGGTGACTACATTAAACTCTTTCAGCCTTGGTAATGGTAGTGATTTTTTTTTTTAGTTATTTTTTAGGAAATCGTAACAAAATGGACCTTCATTTAGTGAAATATATGCAAAACCATTTCTTTGTCTCCTGAAACTCAGTTATAGGGAAGGTAAGTCAAATTCCAAAACCACCTTAAATTAATATTTCCAACAATTATTTGAAAATCATCTTAATCAGAATCATCACATAGCTGTGTCATATGTTTTAATATCGTTCTGTCATCTTTTTATTTTTTTCTTGGCAAAAAATTACGAGAAGGAGAAAATGAGATTCTTTAATACTGAGATGAAAACTTCAAAGGTGTTATTGATTTTCTTCACATCACATCAAAACCACATTGATTGTGGACAAGACAAGCTATTGGCAATCAAGAACAAGTTTAGAGTCATTTTAGAAGGTGGGAGTTCCAAAAGTCAGCAAAAATGAAAGAGAGTCGTGTTTTGTAAAAAGGGCTCTTTGAGGACATCTCCTTTGAAGTGATGAATCCAGAAGGCACCATGCCTATAAATGTGGCCCAGTCCAAGAATCACAGAGTGCCAGTGCTAGAGACTGTGTCCCTGTTCAAAATCTGCTCTGGGTGAAGAGTGGTGGAGTCTTTGCACAGACAGCCAGAGCCTCCTCCAAGAGCTCTGAAATTTCTTGTTTGCTAGATATAATTTCATTTTCAGTAGGACGATTAAAGCATAACACCAGAGATAGCTCCTAATTTTACAGATACCAAGTGTGTTTTGTTATGTAAAATGTGACTTGATATCTATCAAAGTTTCCATTTTTAAATTTTCACATATCCCTGTGAGGTAAAGAAATTATAACACATCAAACACATCAAAGACCCAATACTTAAACTAAAGATATCTAAAATAATAAAATACCCATAATCACCTTGGAAAATAAAGTGAACTGAATTTAATGCCAACATAGCTTATCAAATCATGAATTATAACTGGTATTTTTTTAGATAGTGTACTGTGTGCTGTGTATACTGAATATTAGTGTATTGTACCTTGTAGAGTATATACACAGTGCTATAATATATACAAATATGTATGCCCATATCTGCACATGAACTTGTACACGTTTTTTATTTCAAGGCTTCATTTATTTATTTTTACTTGTGAAAATGTTTATTAAGCTACTAACATGAGCCAGGTACTGGGGTATCTAATTATCAACAAAGCCAGAATAACTGCCTTCATAAAGCTTTCAATGTACTGGGAGTGATGTAAGTTAATATTAATAGAAAGAGTATTATTGGCATATATTGTTCACTGGGTTAAATATTTATTTGTATTGCCTGATATAATTTTGCCAAAGCTTATTGCTAAATACTATCATTGCATCTTAGAAAGAAAACTCACCTACGGTCTTTTAGTTATTAAGTAGCAGGAGGCCAGGTTCATCTTCGTGCAAAGTCTAGGTGCTTATTCAATAAGAAGTGTCTATCATTGTGCAGACATTGATTACACATGGTATTTATTAGCCATCTTCAAGGTACCAGACTGTAACAGAAACTGGAAATAGACCTAATTTATAAGACGAATTACTTCCTCTTTTAGAGCTTATACTCTAATAAAAATAACAGAGGGGCAAACAGATAAATACCAAATGTTCAAGTAGAGGTAAGTTTTATAAATAGAATGGAGATAGGTGTTAGATAAGTGAAAGAAATTTATTTTATATATATAAAGTTGTCAGAGGACTAATTACTGAGAAAGTCACGTTTGAGAGGAGTCTTGAATAATATTAAGATAAAAATCCATGCACAGGCCGTAGGGGGAGCCCCTGGAATGGGAACAAGGGTACTGTGTTTAAGGACCCACAGCGGCGAATGAGTGGGGGGAGTGTGACAGGCGGCGAGGTGCAGGCTTCATCCACACAGATCAGATTATGTTCACTATGGCCAAGAGATTTGGATTTAATGCACAGTGAGATGAGAGTCATTCCTGATCAATGGAATTATTATTAAATTCAGCACAGGGCTTAGTTAAATCAGGGGAGAATGAAAATATATAATGGTGAAACAGCTGCTGATTGTAGAAGTGCAAAAATAAGAGGAAGAAAAAGACATGGTCAGAATGATACTGCTCATACTTGTGACCCACATTTTAGCTGATTAACAATAATTTATAATAATATCAAAAACAGAGGTTAGATGACAACCATAAAGTCAATTGATGAATTGATGCTAAAATTATTGCCAGATTATGTAGTTCTGGTCACATCACACATATGTGTAAAAAGAATTTATAACACACAAACAAAGTTTACAAGACAGAGATGTATAAGATAATAATTTAAGACAACAACAACAAAATAACACATTGGAACAGCCAATGAAGACTGAGGATGAGGCAAAAGAGTTAAAAGAAAACACTTAGATCCCTGCACACTCTGGACTTGAGGCTGGAGGAGCCCGAATGGGACAGGAAGTCTGAGACTGCACCTGTCTAAGGCAAGTGCCACCTACAAAAGTGACCCAGAGCAGCAGAGACAAAGATCTTCCAAAGGGCAGCAATCTGGGGGTGAGATTAGAAAGTCAAGACAATTCCCCAACCTCTCACAAAGCCGATAACTTCGTTGTGCGGCAGACTCAGCCACAGCCTGTTCTTGCTTATCATGCATATTTTTTTCTCGTGACTCTTCATAGGTCTTTATGACACATAAGTTTGTTTTCTGACAAAGAAGTTTGTTGGTAAGAAGAAAAAAAAGAAAAAGAAAAAATACCACATTACCTAAAGCTCACTGCCATTCTTGTGTCCAGTGTCAAAACATGAGAGGAAAAGATAAGGCTGTGGTCCTTGTCATGTGGAGCCAACTCTGCTATCCGTCCCCTGATTCAGACGGTAACTGTGAAATACGGCTGCGGAAAACTCCCTCTTTTATAAAGGTAGCCAAAAATTCTAAGCCTGACCACTCATTGAATACAAAATGAGCTCTATCGTTATTATGGATTATCTAAATTTCCTGTTCTTGGTAACGTTTATCTTGGCTTTCCCAGGCAGGAGACTGTCAGAAGTCTCCGAAGAAGCTAAGTTCCAGATGCTTCCATGCCTGTACTTCAGCGCTGGCATCAGGGGAAGGCTGTGATGGCTACGGACACTGTCCACCTGTTCTCCCTCAGGACAGGCTTATTATTAAGCTGCATCTTTATGGCCAGTTAGAAATACTCTATAAGGATTGAAGAACAAAATCAAGTTTTGATAAACAAGATCTGTGAATATTTACCTTATAATCCTCTAAAAAATATCTGAAACTTAAAAAGATGAATCAGGAATATGTAGATTACATTTAAGTCTGTCTTACCTTATAGATGCTTAAAAAGTGACCATCTCTGTCTCTGACTGGCCATCCTCAACTTGTAAGTCTTACAAAGGCAATCATTATGTTGCATTAGATTTCCTCAAAGTAAATGCATTGTTGAACCCTGCCAGGTTTATCTTAATCTTGGGTAATCAGCTTTGTAGGTATATGTAGTCAATGTTCAGTCCAGAAACCTACCTCAAGCGTAGACTAACAAAGAAAAATCTTTCCAAGAGTTTCCATTTACTTCTTGGCTCTGTCTCTCATTGATGAAGCAGGTAACATATAAGTACATATTATGATGTGCTTATATTATGTACTTTTCTTATGCGGTGTTTTAAAACATTTTTGTCTATTTCTATATGAATATACTTTATTCATTTATGATTATACTTTAATCATTCTGAAATTTATGTTTGCTATATAAAATATATGTAATTATTTCATTTGAACGCATAGTCCATAGTTAAAAAATTGAACATTCCATGACTTTTCCTCACCAGAAATTAAACTTTAATTGTTAAGTTTTATACTGTCTATAGACAACTGATTCTAAATTACGTGGCTCATTTGATTAGTTTTCTCATCCTTGTGTAGGTATCTTCCACTTTTACAAACTTTAACTACCACAGTATTTTTAAAATATATTTTTATACCTTATTAAAGATATCCTCTCTTATTATTTTCTTATAATGTTTCCAACCTAAAGAAATGGTTGAAGTGATCTTTATCCCAAAGAGCTGTTTTGATCTCATTATACATTGTATACACTATCAAAATATCACATGTACTCCCCAAATTTGTACAACTATTCTATATCAATAAAAACCTTTCCTTTGAAGCTTAAAACAAAGAAGAACAAAACCAAACCCCTGTGATTTTTTTGGCCAATTTTTTCCTTCTACGAAAATCAGGAGTTTAGCAAGCCCTCTGAAATTTTCTATTGGGATTTTGAGTATGATTTAATTGAACATACAGTTTGATAAGAAGCCAGTGGATGTGTTTAAAGTATTTCCAGTCATTCTATGGGTCTTCCACCCAAAAGTCAATTTATTTTTGTCTTTTACCATATTTTTCTATTTTGTCATCTATAACTTATGCATTTTATATTAAATTTATTCCTAGAAACTTTATGTACTTTTTCCATGAATAAGATTGTTCCATAAAAGTGTACGGCTTTCTATGACTTTGTATTGGGATATTTTTGGGAAATTGACATGCATCTTTGTTCTTGGCTATTTTATAAGATATACCATTGTGTCAGTATATGGTCTTTGAAGATGTTACGTGAAAATAGTGAGAATTTGATAAAATTACCTGAATAAGCAAATAGGAATTTTAATGATAAGCAAAATAGAACTGCAAGTGATTAAGTAGGTCCTTGGGAACATTTGATTATTCAGTTGCATTTTGTCCCCAAATTCACAGTTTACAAAGAAATCATACAGGGAGAAAATCGTATTTACGAGATGTCACTGACAGGCAGTGTCTTACTTATAACCCATTCATTCCTTTCTACAGCATTGGCCAAATGTTACCTCAGATAGTACCTTGTATCAGTTAAATACTGCTAAGAAGTTTAAATCTGTCTGTTCTAGAAGTGCACATATGTTCACATGCTCATATATCTTTTAAGTTTTCATTTTTACTTTGAGAAAACAATGAAGAATAAAATAACAATTTATGAGAAAGCAGAAAGACATAAGCTCATGTGCAAAGCTTTTCCTGCTGGCTGAGCCTTCTACTAGCCAATGATATTAGTGAAGACCACGATTATTCCAGAAAGGTGGTAAATGTGCATGTTGTGTGTAGATAATGAAGGTGACTGAATGGAGCACTTGTAATGCCCCTGAAATTTGAAATGTAGCAACTCCGTATTCTGTAGCTCAATCAAAAAAAAAAAATTGTTATTTTTCTTCTAAGTGTGATTGAAATTGAATTCTGTAGAAACAACTGCTGACTCTTTGGACGTTGCCCCACTTAGAACAGAAAGTCATTTTAATTTCCAAGATTGTTTAAAGGACTAATTGCAATCTATTAGAGGCGTGCTGTGTTCATTGTTACAATCAACTCATTTAATTGTTAGTTCCTTATAAATTGCAAATATTTATAAGTTATAGATAGACATCTCTCCAAACTGCCTTTCTATAGCCGGCAGAATGGACTGCATAGTATCAAAGGACTCAGTCTGCAAAAAGTAGGAATACTCTAGGGCTTAAAAACTCCTTTCTCTCAGTGAACTTTGCTCTGATCTGAAAATTACACAATTTTACCCACACATTAAATTCATTAAAGTTACCTTTTATATAATAACCTTAAAATAAGTTTGTTCAGAAAAAAATATGCTATTTATCAAATCAGTCATTTTTTATTATGGTAAAATATACGTAACAATTTCATTTTAACATTTTTAGGAGAACAGCTCAGAGGCTTTGAGGACACTCACATTATTTTATGTTTTTTTTTTTTATTTTATATATATTTTTTAGAGACAGAGTCTTAGTTTGTCATCCTAGGTAGAGTGTTGTGGCATCACAGCTCACAGCAATCTCCAGCTCTGGGGCTAGAGATTCTCTTGCCTCAGCCTCCCGAGTAGCTGGGACTACAAGCACCTGCCACAATGCCTGGCTGTGTTGTAGTTGCAGTTTGTCCAGGGCTAGGTTCAAACCTGCCACTCTCTGTATATAGGGCCAGTGCCCTACTCACTGAGCCACTAGCGCCACCCTCTTACATTATCTTTTAAAATAATAAATTCATGTATTTTAAGTAGGACATAAAAATTGTACATATGTATGACATATGCCAAAGGTAATTAAATCAAGAGAAATCACATGCCCTAGTTTAGTCCCTAATAGTGAGGAATACTATGGGTGGGCCCTCCTCTCTTGTCGCCTCTCTCCTTGTCCAGCACTGTGCTGGACAACATCACCAGCATCACCGACCTGTGAGCTGATGAGAAATGCCGAATCTCGGCCCCAACCCAGATCTACTGAATCAGTAACTCTGAAGGAGTAGCCAGCAACATGTGCTTCTATTGTCTCTCCAAGTGATTCAGAGGAATACTGACATGTGTGCACCACTGGAGTAGCGGACCGTCCTCCCACATGAAGGAGCCTGCATTCCAGAGGAGGTCTAAGCAAATAAACACTTAACCCAGGATGGAAGTCCAATCACTGCTTCTCAAAGAAAATAGTGTGGGCAAAACCTTATTTTTATCTTTATTTATTTTGCAGCTTTTTGCCAGGGCAGGGTTTGAATCCACCACCTCTGGTATATAGGGCCAGCACCCTACTTGAGCCACAGGTGCCACCCTGGGCTAAAACTTAAAACTTGCCCATTCCTGCGTAGGTAAATATGTTAGCCCTTAATTTCAGTGAATACAATACATTTACTTAGGGGCTGTTGTTGCTTCTTCTCAAAGTAGTTATCAATTTAGAGATATGAAGTATCAAAGGAATTAAAAACAGCACCGATTGCCAAAGTCACATATCTAGAAACGCAACTCAGTGTTTAAAACGCATCACCCTAACCCCCAACCACCTCTCCCAAACCTACATTCCTTCTGCCAGATTTCAGTGCCTCATATTCAGGGCAAGCTTACTGAAACCTGCCTTTAAATGACTTTAAAAGGGTGGTTCAAAAAAGCTGAGACACTCCTTTGAGTGTGGTCCAGGTGAATAAGTTAAACTAGATGTATAATTAGGTCATTTTATTTATTTATTTTTTGTACATTGGACATCACAAATCTTCAAGATCTTCACAAAAAAGATCTATTATACAAACTTCACTAAATAAAACCTGTTTGTAACTATATTGACCTGGATATTTTAAGAATATAATGAATACTTTTTAAGAAACTGCAAAATCTCTAAGAATTTTATTCCTTCTAAAAACCAGCACATTAACACATATGGAAATGGTGTTCAATTAAGATTGTTCATAAACAGGTGAATTTGTCCTTGTGGCTAGCACAATGCTTTGAGTACTCGAGGTTCTATACCTCGTGTAGTGTAGGAGACACTAAACCTCATTGCTCTTTTTTCCTTTAATGATTTCCCACAGGGTTAACGAAACCTGAATACAGGATTTGGGGGTACACTCCAAATTGATTCATTTGGTTCCACTTTCATATCACCTTAAGTAATGTCCTTGTTCATTAATTCCTTAGTTTCTCACCCTCTTTCCTCTTGACAGAGTTATTGGGAAAATTTGCCTTTGTCTATATCCTAAGGCTGATTCGCGCTACGTGCAAAAGCTTTCTGTTAAGTGAATATTACATAAAACATCTTGATTCCCATTACAAAATTATAAAAATGAACCTTGAGGATTTCAATGATCATATTGCAATTATACCTCTTCTGCCTTCAGACTGGATGGACATAAAACACACTCAGTGGTTACTATATTCTTGTTATTTAATCGCTCTTTTTAACCCTATACCAACGTGATGTAGGTACTTTTACCATTTACATTTTGCAAATAAAGAAACTGAAACACAGAATGGCTTTGTAGACTGCCCAAGCCCGTTTTGTTACTAAGCAGTGGAGCCAGAATTTCAACTCCTCAGATTTGCTCTAGATCCATGAGGTTTCTAGTTGGTCGGTCAGCCTTAGAATTCTGCTGATCTTGATTTTTTTTTTTTT
>NW_003852404.1:12605989-12628612 GCF_000181295.1 Otolemur garnettii | reverse complement strand
AAAAAAAAAAAAAAAAAAAAATTAATATAGCAATTAAGTAAATACTAATTTTCATCCATCACATATTTATTGTTATATGTAATATTCAAATAATTATTTCATGTTTTAGAAATAACCATAAATTTCAACTTCCATCTTGATGTTCAATACGTGTTTTGAATATTAAATGTAAACTGTTATTGGAAACGACAGAACTGAAATGTAGCCTTGAGATCTCAATGCCAGAATGATCTCTAATCTCCTATGAACTACATAGGAAAGGACAAACAGCTGAATCTATTCATAAAATAGTCAACATGGTGGTTCTATTGCAGAAATCTTCACAATCAAATCTTCCCAATGAGAAAAGGCCTATCAATCAATTGGCCAGACATTTAATCAAAACATACAATGAAAAATCTATCAAAACAAGCATCTGAAAGGAATTAAATTTTGATTACTTGACCATCAAAGATGTGTGAAGTTTGAGAACTAAGTTGCCTCTTTGTCAAATACGAGATGAAACTACCGTGTTTTCCTGTAAACTGGGCTTCCCTGGATTATTCAGAATGGAGTTCCTGACAGCTAATCAATTTTATAGTAAGCAATTATTTCTTTCCAAATATTTATAATAATCAAGTGTCAAAAACAATATAATACATATGTTTGTTAATTTACAAGAAACTTGTTATGAATAAAAAATTTCAATGACCAAGTGTCCAGTGTATATGATCAGAAACAAAATGAAATAAAATTATACAAAACAAACTGATTATCTGGGTTCTAACTTAGCCCCAAATCATGTATCAATGTGTATGTTTCATCATCTGAACTTCTGAAACAATCTCAAACTTTGTTATAAAACATCAACAATATTGCTACAGAAACATCAACAATATTGAATACAGAAACATCAACGATAACTTCTTTTAAGTTCACTAAAAGCTTTTTCTGACAGTAAATGATTTATTTTCAATTAGCAAATAAAGCCCACAAAACTTTGTAAACATCTGACTGTATATCTACATTTCATGGTACATAATTCTGTGGCAAATTAGTGACAATTTGCATTACCTAAAATCAATGCAACAAATATCCTCTATTTGAGAAGTGACTAAATATTGGAGGTGAATTTTCACTTAAACACTAAAAGGTGGGGGCGGATATAAGCCAAATTCCATTGCTGAGCAATTCTGTAATCCCTTTCAAAAAAATATGAGGGCCAGGCATGGTTGCTTATACCTCTAATCCTAGCACTTTGAGAGGTTGAGGCTGAAGGATCACTTGAGGCCAGGAATTCAAGACCAGTTTGGGCAATAGTGAGAAACTGTCTTTACAAAATTTTTTTTAAAAGTCTGGGTAGCGGCTCGGCGCCTATAGCTCAACTGGCTAAGGCGCCAGCCACGTACACCTAAGGTGGCAGGTTTGAATCCCCAGCCCGGACTCGCCAAACAACGACGGCTGCAACCAAAAAATAGCTGGGGGTTGTGGCGGGCGCCTGTGGTCCCAGCTACTTGGGAGGCGGAGGCAAGAGACTCGCTTGAGCCCAGGAGTTGGAGGTTGCTGTGAGCTGTGATGCCACAGCACTCTGCCCAGGGGGAAAGCTTGAGGCTCTGTCTCAAAAAAAAGTCTGGGTAGCACGACACAAGGTAAGAGGATTGCTTGACCCCACAAGTTGGAGGCTGTAGTGAGCTATGATAGCATCATCACACCCTAGTCAGGCAACAGATGCTGTCTCAAAAATAAATGATATATACATATATGTGAATTATTTCCTAGCTTAATTTATTATCTTGCAATGACATGCAATATCTCACAAATGATTGTCTTACAAATCCAACATTATTGGATTACAATTATACATTTCTGAATTTGGGTCATTAGTTTAGATCCCATTCACTCCAACAGTTTGTGAAATTTCAACCACAACATCTCATCAAAAAGTTACTGGCACCCTTTCCTTGAGGAAGAATTATATGGAAAGCACTTCTGTCATCCAAATCGGATACAGGTGACTGAGTAGTGGCAAGCTTCAAATAGGACTGCTTTCTTAAGCCTCAGGTCATTTCTACTGGATTTTGGACTGTTCCTAATATTTTGGAAGCAGGGCACTTTAGTATGAAGCATGTCCCCCTAAATCTTATTTTCAGGGTGTTCTTGAATAATAGAATATTAACACAGCATTGATAGCCAGCTTGTTTGTTGTGAGTGTAATGAAGACCAGACTCACAAAACTCAGTTCAGGACAGCCAATAAGTTGAGAGATAAATTGTTGGGGCAAGAAAAGTGACTTTTATTTGGAAAGCCAGCAAACCTAAAAGATGGCAGACTAATGTCCTAAAGAACCATCTTAAGTTAGGATGAATTGTAGGCTCCTTTTCATGTGAAGGGATAGCATATGGAGGACTGCAGATATTCGGGTGTCAGGGAGGGTCTAAGGAGGTTTTAAAATGTCTTGGTTCCTGATTGGTCAACTTTGGAGGAGGAAAGTTACTGTTCTTTGTGTTCATACTTTTCTTATCATCCTGGGAGTTAACCTTGGGAAAGAGAAGTTTATCAATAATTTTTTTTTAAATTGAATTACAAGTTAAATTATTCCTATAGTTAGCTATTAGCTGCTCCAAGTGCAGAACTAAGAGAAGTTTTTAACCTAAAGGAGAGAAATGCAAAGGATCAGAAGCAAAATGGTGCCAGTCATGCCAAGCCTCCCTTTCACTCTTACCTTAGACAGTCAGGCAATTAAAGACTTATAAGATGGTGGCGCCTGTGGCTCAAAGGAGTAGGGTGCCAGCCCCATGTGCCGGAGGTGGCAGGTTCAAACCCAGCCCCGGCCAAAAACTGCAAAAAAAAAAAAAAAAAAAAGACTTAGAATATTTTTTTTTAATTTTCACTGTATACATTTACATTTATTTTTCTTAACTTTTGAATCATGTAAATATGGTGCCTATTTTTAAAGCAGCAAAACAGAAACCTGTGACATTTTGTGTTGAGGGCCTGTGGCAAGATACATTTTTCAACACAGGCACAATAGTATCTCCTGCGTGCGTGCTCTTCTTACAAGGTGACCATGACACTGTTCCCATCAGAAGGTGGATCTATGTCCCATCCCCTTGAAAGCAGGCAACCTTGCAAATGTGGCAAAACTGATGCTACCAGACTTCTGAGGGTTATCGTAAGAGGTGATACAGGTTCTACTGGTCCTCTTGGTACACTTGTTCTTAGAGTCCCGCTGCAATGCTGTGGGAAAATCCAGGCCACACAACACGGTATTCTAGACAATATTCCAACTGAGGTCCCAGCTGCCACGATACATCAACTGCCAAGGACTTATAAGATTAATAAGATCTGGGATCTGTACATAGCATGATGACTATAGATAATACTATTTTATTGATTATTTGAAATTTGCTAGGAGGGGAGATCCTAAGTGTCCTCAATTCATACATACATCCCAACAATCACTGTGTGTGATAGATGTGGTGATTAATTTGATTGTGGATATCAGTACACAATGTGTGAATATACCAAATCATAACATGATGCACATTGACTATAACTCAATAAGATGGAAAAAAATTATATATGAATAATATAAAAAACATTTATATACACATATGTATATATATTGTATATATAATATATAAAACATGGTCAGACAGAAATCATGACTCTGACAGAAATAATCTAATACTAAAGTCATCCAGAAATTTATTTAAAGCCTCCATGCTGAGTCTTGTCTTTCCTCCACTTATTTTGGTGGACGCTTTCCCCCAGGAAGTCTGCAGTGGAGCACACGCCTGTCATTCACACCATACCACAGAAATAGTTTGAAACATTGATACACTACATCCTGCTAGACCCGCCAGACTGGTGTTTCTGTATCACGGCTCTGAAAGCACAGTAGTGAAGGGAGAGCAGCAGGTAGAGATTTTGGATTCCAGGGAGTTACCCACATTTAGAGCTGCAAAAGGAATCACAGACAGAGATCTTACGCAGCCTCTGCCCTGAATCTTACCCAAATAACCAGCATCTACATTATGGCCCTTCTCCTGATGATTTTGGATTTTTCTACATGTTATTATCCTGAAAACCTCTTTCACTGCCAATTTCTGTATTCTGCATCCTGAAATATGAGAAAATGGCTCATCCTTTTCTCCACTTCTCTCCTGCTCCACCTGGGGCAGGAGCCAGCTCTCCAAACTCTCTTGCTCTCTAATAAAAGGGCGGGCTCCCTGAACTAGCATCAACTTTGATTTTCATCACTAACTTACCAGTCTTCCTCCTCAGAACTACAGAAGAGCTGAAATCACTTCTTTAGCTTCCTTTGAAACTCTAGAATAGAGAAAAATTATGGAAAATAGATAAACGCAGTTAATGTCCTTGTCCCTGGTCATTCTGTTTTCAACCCTGGACATGAGCTTCTAGGGTAAGTTAGGGTCACAGTTTTTAACTTATAGATGTCTTACAAAAGTCACAAATTTACAAGTTTAAGAAAATTATAGCTGCTTCAAATCTCTCTGTGATATCTAGGAAGGCAGGTGAATACACCCTTGAGGTGAATTGTTCACTGCATTTTTACCAACAGATTTTTCTGGGAGAAGAAATATTATGGGTGGAGTTGTTCGAATTCTCCAGAGATCCAGGAACAACTTGACTCTGCAGTGAGTGCAGAAAGTTAATTAAAAGTTCAGTAGGGGCCTCCTCAGACTCAGGAGAAGCAGCTTTGGAAGCCAGGGCTATACCTTAGATGGATGCTCATTATTTTAATTCATTTGCTGTTTTATAGATGAAAAGTAGAATTAAAAAATATATGTTTTTTTTTTTTTTTTTTTACGCAACCCCTCTTTCCCCCTCCCACCCACCTAATTTCCTTAGGATTTTGCTTCCATATGCTTGAGAATTGATCGACAAGTTCCAATTTATTACGGAGTACCTATGGTGTTAATTTGTCCGTTCTTGAAAAACTTCGCTTATGAGAATGGTCTCCAATTCCATCTAGGTTGTTACCAAAAATGCTAAGTCACCATCTTTTTATAAAGGCTGAATTGTATTCCATGGTATGCAAGGTCCAACAATTAAGTACATGAACTAGAAAAACTGCTACATACCTCGTTGCTGAATATCATTATGGTCACCAGAAGGCCAAGGAGAGTACTTTAAAAGTGACCATTGAACAAGTCTATCAGAAATTTTCTATAGTTCCCCAGGAACGAAAATCTGTGAGATTCCCTACATTTTCACACTTTTGACTCTTGGGTGTCAGACTGTCAGTGGGAGGAAAGCTGGGGTTCGCTAATATCTTACTAGGGAGTAATAGCACTAGTCCTGGTAGCTGTAGTGATGGCAGCTGTCCAACTGAGCCCCAAGCATTGTCTCTGCTATGCTTAATTTCACTGCTGATGCTCAAAACAACCCTGGGAGGGATACGCTATTACTACTTATCAAACAGGGAACCAAAGTTTCACAAGATTAAGTAATGCCCCAAATCAAATCCGGCCAATGGGTGGTTCTGAAGTCTGATGCCATCTCTTATTTTTGAAACTCATTTTCAATAGTTTTAGAAATTGCTACAAATGGAAAACAATGTGGAAAGTGAAGTATTTACTTGAGGATAACACTGTCAGATTCCTTGTAAGAGTCACAAGATTCAGATTTTAAAGAAACTTAATGAACCACATAATACTCAGCCCTTTATCTGGTAAAATAGAAAATAGAGGTCCAGAGAAGTTAATCCAGTTGTCCAGGGTCACCCACCTAATTAGCAGCAGAAATAAAATTAATACACATGTTCATTCTTCCTTCTTTATTATATTTTCTCTCTCTCTCTCATAAACTTTCCTATTTATACAGAAAGCAGCTTTTTTTCTCTCTCTTCTGGATGCTTGGAGAAGAACATTGTTCACGGTAGAATTACAGTCCCTCCAAAGCCAAAGTCAATTTTCCATTTCTGGATTGACCCTGTCTGTTTGTCTTTCTCCCCAAAGCTTCTTCTCGTCACTAACATCCATACACAGTAAGAAATACCCTTTAGGATTCTTTACTAAATACAATTTGTATGTCAACCTTCAAATAAGAAGTTTCGATCTAGATCCATCTACATTCCAAAGTTTCTCAAAAATCCCCCCATAGCTGTGAAAATTAAATTTTAAAGTAACTGTGGATTGTAGGAGATAAGATGCTTGAATTTAGAATTCATTTAGTTATACTCTACAGGTTAAAACTGAAAAAATAATGCTAATAAATGTTTTTAACACCTCCCTATGCAAACGTAAGTAGAAAAATCTCACTATCTATAAATTCCAGAAATTACCCACAGGAAGAGCAACAAACAAATGTGATGAAAAGAAGAAAAGGTTGTTTACGGTATTTCTTTTATGGTGGTCAATGTTTGATGTAGAATGTAAGACTGTTTTTTTACATGAGGAATTTGAAAATAAAACTGTTCCTATGGAGAAAAAGGAACAAATAGTTTGTCGTTCTGGAGTAAAAAGAGAAAAAAAATTAACTAAAGTTTGGGGCTAAAATCATTTGGGTGGCAGAAGGCTTCGTGCTACGGAGTCGCACCATTTCTGTATGTGTACCGTCTTCTACAGTGAATTCTCTATATTCATAAAATTTGTGGTGGTGATTTTTTCTGAAAATAGAAACATACAGCTCTCTCCCCATAATTAATACTGACAAAACTGTGGGATATGAGAACATTGAAACAAAAAGGAACTAACTTACAAATTCAAGGGGCCTATTCTAAAAAGCCATGATGCTGAGATGTGGTCAGTTCCCTGAGAAACAGATATTGGTTCTCAGAGAAACAAGAAACTTCCCTGCATGACCTACTCCATGCTAACTTGTAAAATTCCCCACTAGTCAAAAACTCATTGATTCCTTCAGAAATGGGTAAAGGTGTGAGCTCTAGAGACTGGCCATCTGAATATGAGTCCTGAGTAGGTCAGTAATAAGCTCTTAATTATACGTTAATGTTCTTATGCTCTCTGTCCCTCTGTAAAAGGGAAATGATAAGTCTCTCTTTTCTAACATTGAGTATTAAACAGACCCATGTCATGCCTGACACAGAATATAAGTCCATTATCGTATCACTAATTACAAATTTTCCAAAAGTCATTTTAGATCCTGCCTACCCTAGCACTTTAGGGTAGCAATAGCCTTTAGCAATTTGGCTAAAGTCGGTCAGGCCTCACCACCTCACGTCAACATTCCCTCTAGAGGTCCACTCAGTCGGTGACAGATTATTCTCCTATTACACACTTCAACCTACTCTGCTGTGTCACTTGGTTACCATGTTATCCACCTTCCACCTTCCAGCTTCCTTATCTTTTCCAGAAATACAAAGTATTATTCCTTCCCCCATCCTAACTTCATAGTTTCGAATGGCTGTGTTTCTCCACTTTAGCCATAAACAACATACTATTCAGGTTCCCACCCCAGGTGGGAGGACAGTCACCCCACCAGGTCCTCTGGGGTCACTCTCACAAGCACAGAAAGAAGCTGGCATCCGCCTTGCATTGTTCTCATATATCCCTTAATCTCACTTTACCCAACTATCATTTTGTTTCACACATAGACTTCCTTTTATAAGCTTCATATCTGCTGTTTTCTTTCAGGAACAAACCGATCATAAAACTTATCAAAATCAACCAACCTAAGAATACTTCCTCAGCAGTGATACTCCTCTAGCTAATATTTTACCATTATATTTTGCAGAAGTATAATTCACTCACCTTTCTTTACCTTCAAATTATTCAGCATCTTAAAATATGATTTCTATTTCAATATCATTCTTTTTAAACCCCATGAAAGCTGTGTGTGTGTGTGTGTGCACTCTGGGACACCTGCGTAGATGTCTTCTCCTTGTCTGTTATCTGTCCGTATCTGTGAGGACAAGGCTGTGTGTGTGTGCACTCTGGGGCACCTGCGTAGATGTCTTCTCCTTTTCTATTACCTGTGACATGTGACGTGAACTCATCTATCTTTTTTGAAATTTTCCTTGTTTTTAGTATCTATCAGACAGAACACCTTCCCCCTCTTTCAGACTCCTTTACATAGACTTAAAACTAATTAGTTTATGGTAAATCTCATTATCTTGTTACATGAATCAATCCTGCTGTGGTATCTCCATTATCTTTTTCGGGTTAATGCTTAATATTGGTTTGATTCACCTATATGGTTTGAACTCAGTTATTGAAAAGGTTTGATATGTCTTTTCACTGTTAAGTACATTTTGCTTTAATACAGTTTTTACTCTCTTCAGTCTCCTCCTAAAACTAGAGCTCTGAATTGTCTATACTATGTACGATTAATAGGCCAACTTATTTTTCCGGGCATTGTTTGAAAGCCCTGTGGGAGTTTTGTCCCAGAATTCTGACAGCTCCCATAGTCAATACTGATTCTGGAATCCTAGTTTCAAACACCATAGTAGAACATCTCTCATGGGTATTTTAGAAGTGCCTAGAAAACTAGAAGACATGATGTGACTACTAAGATGTTCACTTCTAATGGAGTTAGTAAGGGCTACATTTTAATGTACCCACACTTTTAAAGGTTGTGAGTATGAATCACTTTTTCATTTACCATTGTTTGAACTCACAGGAAAACTATATGCATTTATGCTGTGCATTATCAAAGAGAGCATTCTCAAATAAACATAGATAATTTTTGCAATCTTAATGACAGATTCTTAAGTCTGATTCCATCATTTTATCAAAAAGGAGACAGAATTTTCCATGGTGATACTGATCGTTGATATTCTAGCTGACTCAGTTTAGAGTTGCTATGATTCAACAAGAGGGACTTCCCTGAAAGTGAATGTTATCAGAATTCTTAAGCATAATTTTATTACATTACTAGTCCAATAAAGTTCTCCCATATAAAGATGTTGTTGATATTATATTAAATCCAAGGGACTGCAGTTGATAATATGAGTATTTACTCTTCATATTCCTTTTAATTTACTATGCAAGGCTAGAGAAAGCAGAAGACACGTGTGGGAGCAAACACACTCATTACAAACAGAATGCGAATTTGTCTGCAGTGCAAACACAGATAAATAAGACCCATGATCACAGTAGAGGTGAAGTCAAAACCACCCAATAGAAGGCAGTTGAAGATAAGTGGGCAGTGATTCTAAGTATCTTTCTCAGACTACTACTTTCAAATTAAATGTTGCCTCAGTTGGTGTTCTGGGAAAAGTGAGTGACATGGATATTTGGACAAAGGTTGCAGAATTAGGAGGTCCAGAGTGACTGATTAGTCTCAGTTTACTAATAGTACCTAATAAAACTAGTGTCAATCAAATTCTAACAATTTCATGAAGTCTGAACTAGATCAGACCATGAAGCAGTCACCATTTTATTAAGAAGAAAATGTCTGTTTCATTGAGGTTGCTGTGAGCTATGACGCCATGGCATTCTACCCAAGGCAACAGAGTGACACTCTGTCCCCAAACAAAATAATAATAAATAAAATAAAATAAATGTACATCTCAAAACATTGTAAATTGTTCCTCCAACTACAAGATTTGCTAGTCAGGAAGAAATTGATTACATTTCTATTCTTTTGATGAAGTGGCTCAGTGTTTTTATATGTAGTGTAAATAATAATTCAGACAGTAGTGTAAATAATTCTTCCAGAAAGGGTCTTTACAAAAAAGAGATACTACAATGAAACCAGAATTTGAAATAATGTTCTCCTTTTACAGATTTCTGTGGAAAAAGGTAGTATTTTCAATCAAGTAATATTTCTATTAATTCCTTTCAAGTTTTCATCAACTGAAAATAAATCCTGATTAGGTTAGAAAATATAGTACATTTTTAATTTATTCTCAGTTCTACAATCTTTGCTTGAGATTCTATTTTTTTTTTAATTCGTGGCTTTTACTTTGAATAGTAAATATATCCTGAATAGATTACACCATTACATTTATAATATTGAAGGATAAAAATTAAATCCTTGGGATCAGACACTAAATTATATAATAAAGTATTCTTCCCAGTATCACTGTGGCATAGTAAATATAGTCATAATAAAGAATTATTTACCTAGGATGGCTGTTTCCTATTGTTTTTATCTTTTTTCCGTTTATAAGGAAATTATATTTAGCATGAAGCATATAAATTTTGTTCTCATTATCGAAATGTATTAAATGCATATATAATAATCTATAATTAGAAAATTAAGGAATCCAGGCATTGCTTGTGGCTCAAAGGAGTAGAGTGCTGGGCCCATATACTGGAGGTGGCAGGTTCAAACATAGCCCTGGCCAAAAACTGCAGGAAAAAAAAAGAAAGAAAAGAAAATTAAGGAATTCATTAAAATAATTGTAATTTATTAAAATTTAAATGACATGAGACATGCTCATTACTTAAGTGAAAAAAGCAAGTGCATAGAATGATATTTTAACAACAGCTAACTCTGGGAATATACAGGGTCCTTCTTTTCTTTCTTCTTTTTTTTTTTTTTCTTTTGAGTGTGTGAGTATATTTTCCTATTCTACCATGACGAATTTATGGTTTACTATGTTAAAAATAATGACCTTGTATTTGCTATATTAAAAAGAAAAGTTACAACTGTTATTTAAAAAAAATTATTCTATGTGAACAGAAACTTCTCTAAAGAAGACAGAATGTACAACAAACACATGAAAAAATGCTCGTGGTTCCTAATTACCAGACAAATGCAAATCAAAACCACTATGAGATATCACCTGACCCCACTGAATAGCCCATATCATAGAATTTCTAAGCTTCAGATGCTGCTGTAGATGGAAATACTTTTGTATTGCTGGTGGAGTTGCAAACCCACATGACCTCTATGGAAAAAAGTATGGAGAATTCTCAGAGAACTAAAACTAGACCTTTCATTTGATCCCACAATCCCATTACTAGGCATCTACCCAGAAGAAAAAAGAATCATTTTACCATAAGGACATTTGCACAAGAATGTTCATTGCATAAGGTGACCAGATTTTAACATTGGTAAAGTGGGACACCATTGACCGTGGGGTGGGGGGGTGGGGTTGGGGAATTCTTAATTAAAAATTTGGTCTATATGTAGCAACAAAAATTTTCATAGAATGCAAAAATAGTATTGTAATATATTTTTTAAATTTCAATGTAAGTACAATTTACAAATATAATAATACATTAAATAATTATGTATAGTATTATTTTATTCTTTGGCATATTTCTCATTTGAGTGAATTATTTTTAGTAGATTGCTGTTGTTGTTTAAAAGGTCATGAAATTTTTCACAAGAATTTGTTAAATTATATTTCACACATAAAATGGCTTTCAAATCTCAACATATTTCTAACCATTTTTTCTCTATTGTGATTTCTGCTGATGCCCAAGATTTAACCTTTTCCTTATCAATATTTTTTTTTAATGACAATACCTTGTAAGTCATAAGTGTCACTTTCAAGGCCAGCGCTAGACATTTTGCCACCACTATAAAATGTAAATAATATGAATACTGTCTGCTAAATTCATGAAATAAATAAATAAATTACTTACCTAAATTATCTGAGTAGCTGATTTGTTGACATCACTTGTTTAACTAGCACTAGCATGCAGTATGATGTGTATCATCTGAGAGACAGTTACAAAATGTTTTCATGGTTGCCAATGCCAAAAAATGCCATTGTTCATTAAGTCCTAACAATGGTGGTTGAATTCTAACAACTGATCAACAATGTGAACTTTGATAAGCAGTTCTTGATAATCAGTTCTCAACAATCATTTGTTATTATTAAAGTTTAACATTATAAAATTAACAAAAATAATATAAAACTCACATCCTGGCAAAATAGCTATATGGCAGCCAAAAACCATATATTCCTTTCCTGTTCTCCTGCCATTCCCTAGTTTGTCATGTATTCTTTCCAAAAATTGGGACTTTTTAAAAATGCCACAGGACGCAGGACAAATTGTTAAAAATCGGGACTGTCCTGCCAAAAGTGGGATGTCTGGTCACCTTATCATTGCAGGTCAGTTCACAATCTCCAAGATGGGGGAGCAACCCAAATGCCCATCAACTCATCAATGGATTAACAAACTTTTATATTTACCTGGATGGAGTTAAAACACATTCTTCTTAGTAAAGTATGGAAGAATGGAAAAGCATGTATTCCAAGTTCTCAATACTAACATGAAACCAATTTACAAACAACTACACATCCACAGGAAACAAAATCACATGTGTATTCAAGTGAAGGGGAGGGAAACAGGAAAGAGGAGGAAGGTGGGTGTTCCCCTTGGCAAGTTCTCACCTAATGTGCATAATGTAAGGGTATTCAGCACACCCCCTGGGTGTGCTTGAACTTTACCTGAGAAATGAAGATAATGTAACCTAATCATTTGTATCTTGATATTAATCTGAAATAAAAAAAATTCCATGTTTACAAATACTGGTTACTCCAGCTTGGTCTCACATATATTCACATGTTTCACTTTAGAAATTGTGCCTATACCATTTTTAACATTAGATTGTGATTTATATGAGATTGGACAGGCAGAGTGTCTGGGTGTAGACACTGGGTGCTCAATTCATTGAGATACAAGAACACCCGGCCCAAGGCCCCACCTGTCTGCATATACCCAGGGAGGTGAGGGGAGCTGACTTTTTAATAATGTGTGCCAAAGGACAGTATGAACTAGTGAGCATCTTGTGAACAAATAATTTCTTAATATTAATATGCATGATGTGATAACCGAGCCCCCTACCCTTGAAAAAGAAACGTCTTCAGAGTCTTTTAGTCGCAGTCCCCATAAGGGTGGGGAAGTAAAATTCTAAGAAAAGACCTAAAGATAAGGAAGTATGCAGGGAGGGGTAGATGCCAGAAAAAGCCCTTGGTGGAAAGTCCTGAGTTCTTTGGAAACTTTCTCAACTTATGTACTCTTGCCTTGAACTATGTAACCCCCCAATGTGACCCCTGAGCTAATGTTACCCTTGCCTTGAGCTAACTGCAACGTTCTGTATTGGTACTTGCTGAGCTATGCAGAAAAAACAGTATAAAAGACAATTTGCTTTCCATTTAATGCTGCTTGCTTTCCACAGCAACAGCCCCCTGCACAGGTGCAATAAAATTCTACTTAATCGTTGTAACAAGTGGGGTCCGAGTCTCTTTCTCAGTTGTGTGAGTCACAACAATGTTTTATAAAAATTATATAAAATTGGCTCTACAATTTCTAAGCCTGTCTTTATGTAGGAATTTCCAATTTGTTTTGGGAGACTGATATCTAGTTGAAGCAAAGTCAAAGGAAAAAACAGGGTAGGGGTTAGTTTTGGTGCCTAGCCCTGTAATTCTAGCACTCCAAGAACCCCAGGTGGGAGGATCACTTGAGGTCAGGAGTACAAGATAAGCCTGAGCAAGAGCAGGACCCTGTTTCTACTATTAAATACAAAAACAAAAACAACAACAAAAACTAGCCAAGTGGGGTGATGCATGCCTGTAGTCCCAGCTATTCAGGATACTAAGGCAGGAAAATCACTTAAGCTCAGGAATTAGGAGATAACGCCACTACACTCCAGCCTGAGCAACAGAAGGAGACTCTGTCTCAACAACAACAACAACAAAGCAAAAAAAAAAAAAAAAAAAAAGAATGAAAAAGTGAGATAAAGAGGAGAACAAGGAGCAAGGAACAGTAGGAAAGACGAGAGGTCTCGGAGATTATAGATATTTACACAGCTTAACAAAGTAATTTCAATTAACGAATGCTGGCTTAACACAGAAAACAATTATACTCAGAAATAGATGGAAGGAGTGGCCCTGTATTGAAAGAACCTAAACTAGCTGGGTTTTGTTCATTTAATTATCACTAAAACATACATTTGTAGGATAACATTTGTCAAAATATGTACTTTTTCCAGATAATACCTGCAAATACTAAAAATACAATCCTGTGTACATAAATTTAAGATGTGGAAGAGAATTGATGGGATCAAGTAAAGCTGAATCCATCCTACCCCCATACCCACCTACTCCCAAAGGATTTTATCTTCATATATTTCTGATTTGTATTGAGCTGCTAATTAAATTCATTCTGGGGGCTATATCTTTAAAGTTAATTTTTAGTTTTAGATACAGATGGTGGAGAATAGTATTAGCCTCATCCCCATTTACAGGGATGGATTTAATGAGAATTATGTTTATAATGAGGGTTATGTTAAAAAAAATCACTATGCATGCTCTTCTGACTCTAATATTTATAAGTCATTTCCATACTTTTCGCCAACGTGTGTTCCTAATATTTTGAAATCAACCTAGTTGAAATGCTAAGGATGCTAAACATTTGCCCACATGCTTATTCCAAATTTAGCTGGTTCATTCCATCTTTCTTTTCAGCATTTTCAATTATAGGCATCACGCTAAATGTAAGATAATGC
This sequence comes from Otolemur garnettii, assembly GCF_000181295.1. Classification (NCBI taxonomy): domain Eukaryota; kingdom Metazoa; phylum Chordata; class Mammalia; order Primates; family Galagidae; genus Otolemur; species Otolemur garnettii. The sequence continues at coordinate 12,614,236 of NW_003852404.1, read as the reverse complement.
CCCATACTGCATCGTACGCTATACTTGCTAACTCACAATCTCTACAGAAGATGCAAATACAAATTTATTAGAAAAGGTTTCACCTACCATCTGGAAGTCCAGTGAACAGCCTTTCACACTTGCAGACTCTAATATCCTGGCTCTTTATGATACTATTCTAGGGGCAAATCCAGTTCGTAGTTTTCCTTTTTTCTTTTTATTCTATTAACCTATTTCAGTTTTGATTTCAATTACCTTGCAATGCATATAAAAATAAATTACAGAGAGAAAATATTACAGAGAGGCTTAAAAAGTTAATGGTAAATTAAATGCATGCTCTTCTTCATTATGCAAATTTGCAATGCTGTGGAACATTTAGCACTCTCTCCTGAATAGCACTCAACATTTTATATGCAGATAAGTCAACAGCTCTAGTGAACTTTTACCTCACTCATGCATTAATACAGGAAATAAGTGCTGAAGTTTTTCCAGTTGTTTCACAAACCCTTGTTTCCCTTGAAAACCAAGGCATAGACAGTGTCCATTTCTAGTCATATCAAACCAGGTTGTCTTCCTGAAAAAAATTATTTTGTTCAGTGGTGAGAAGACAAATGCTAATTTTGATTTAAAATTTAAATTTTTAAGTGTGCTTAATTATTTCTCATGAAAAAATAAGATCATTGAGCAAATAAACAAGTATAGATTTCTTGTCATAATTAATAGATGTCACTGTCTCATCTTGGAATAGTTCTTACCCACTTTTGGGGAGTGTCAAAGCATAATGAATCAGTTTCTACTTATTAAAGTATAATAAACAGAAATGTTCTATTGGTAGTTAGCCAAGTAAAAGTTGTTTTTGCAAAATAACAATCTAAATCTCACTCTAAGTCAATTGTTCCTCAATTGGTATATAGGTTTAGATGCAGAATCCTCTTATACTTCCATTATCAATTTGAAAAACATTCGTTCTAAATTTCTTTAAACAGATAATCTTGGGTGGCGCTTATGGTTCAGTGAGTAGGGCACTGACTCCATACACTGAGGGTGGTGGGTTCAAACCCGGCCCTGGGCCGAACCACAACCAAAAAAATAGCCGGGCGTTGTGGCAGGCACCTGTAGTCCCAGCTACTCAGGAGGCTGAGGCGAGAGAATCACTTAAGCCCAGAAGTTGGAGGTTGCTGTGAGCTGTGTGATGCCATGGCACTCTACCAAGGGCAACAAAGTGAGACTCTGTTTCTACAAAAAACAAAACAAACAAACAACAACAACAACAAAAAAACAGGTAATCTTAACATTTCTTGCATACTTTCAATTAATTTCTTAAATTATAAATTATTAAACTTTCAAAGAAACTCAAATTACCTGTAAGTATAATAGAAAAAGCTACTATAGTTAGAGGTTAAAAGAAGAAAAACATGTATAATTTTATGCATATGTTAAAAGAAATATAAATAGGAAAAGAAAAAAGAAGGAAGCATGGGAGGGAAGGAGGGAGGAAAAAAGGAAGGAAGGGAGAGAAGAAAGGAGAGAGAGTGAAGGAGGAAACAAAAGAAGAAAGAATGTGAAGGGGAGGAGAGGGAGGACTCTTATCAGTGGTCTGGTCTAAAATGCACCCAATGTCTGGGTTTCCCAAGTTCATGGTAAAAATTAATGACTCTAATTAATTAATAAGTTAGGGCCACAATTCTTATTAGTTGGATAATATGGGCTTTTTATATATAATTCCCTAAGAATAACTACTTGTGTAACAGTTTTCATCAACATTAATAGTGATGAAAAGTGCTTGCTGGCTTATGTTTATCAACTAGATTGTGCACAAACACACCCTGCTCCTATGGAATTATTAGTCACTACATATGGCGGCGTTTTAATGTCTTAAAAGTGTAAAAACCACAGAATGTATACATTTTTTCCCCTAATCTATAGAGGTCTTTCTCTCTAATGGTTAAGAACTCTGCAGGCTCTAAGTTCTGCACTTTCAAACTTACACGTTAGCCTGCTATGCTTTCAGGGAAGCTGACAGAGGTGGGAGTCTACGGTCGAAGTCTACAGTCAAAGAGAAGAAGGTTTACCACTCACAGCAAAAGCCCCAGTGGGTGGGTCAGCCTGCTCACCTCAGTTCTCTGAGACTCAGTTCCCACAGGGAGAATGAAGGTCAGCTTAGACATGGGCACATCCAGTGGGTTGTGTTACAGGAAGGCACAGTTAGCTTGGGGAATCCCCCACTTTACAGCTCCTCCTCTAGTCAGAGAAGGAGATGGTACACATCCCTCAAGGCCACTCCCTGCAAAGGCAACATGCAGAATGCTCTGGTAAAGAGCCCTCAGAGCATTACGTTTGTGACACATCCAACATTTATTTCCAAAATTAAAATAAAATTTTATATTGTAAATACACTATAAAGTGCAAAGTATATAACACTCTTCTAAAATGTCAGTCTCCTTTGCTGTTTCTTCTGACGGAGACGAATAAGAAATTGAAGAGCAAGTAAAGAATAAAAGCAAAAGGTAAGCCGATAAGATCGTGCTCACCAGAATAAAGTAAATCGTTGCTGCAAATCCCTGTGGATTGTGTAGGTTCATCTGAACGGAGAAGGCATCAGCAATTGCATTCTAATACTCTGTTTGGAAATGCTTCACAGCACCACGGTTAATTTACTACATGCTAATTTCACTTAATTCTGTTATATCTTTCTTCAAAATCTGTGTCACACATGTACATTGATGTCAGTGTTCTGTTTTCAAATATGGTCACTAAAAATAGATGGAAAGAAAATAGTTTTTCCATTGTTGTTTCTTTAGACAGCTAAAGCCCAACCCAGTATTGAGGTTAGCCCTGCACTAAGATGAACCTGGATTTCTCCTTTATAGCGCCAGAGTGACTGTGCTGGTTGGAAATTGGCAGAAGTGAATGCTAAGCCATGTTTACGATTAAGCTCAGCAAGCCCTGTAACTGCCTGGCTTCTTGAAGGCTAAATAGAATGAGGTGAGTTCAAGCCAATTTCGAAGTCAGATACTCGTGTGTGATTTCTTTCAGGGAACTAATCAATCATGGCCTTCCTTCATGGACCTTCTTTCCCCCAACACTTACATAGCTGAGCTAAAGGAGAGTAAAAACTTCATACGCTTCTAGAAACAAATGGCTTATGTTTCACCATAAGTAATATATTCTGTATAGAACGCAGACAATAATTTAATGTTTTTCTAATGGCCAAAACCTAACTTGCCCCAAGAACATGAAGTATTGAAATACAAGATGAAATTGGACCATTTTAGGGAGACTCATGGCTGGAGAAGCCGGAAAGCCCCTGAGTTCACTGACTGGCTTTATTTTGCTGCTCCATCATGAGCTTTGGAGTAGGGGGAAAATGAGCTGTTGGAAACACACAAGAGTCTGAACGGCATTAACTTCTTCGCTTTATGATATAACCTCTCTCCCTTCCTTCCTTCAAATGAAGGTGAAATACCATATGAGCAAGGTAAATCCATCTTTGGTGTCCGATTAAGGGAACCTCCATTCCTTAAGCTTATTGCAAGAGGGAAACTCATTGAATTCTCAAACTGTCTTGGTTTGTCCCTTATCCTATTTCCAATCGATGAGGAAAGCTTCGCCCAGAAGATTTTGTAACTTGCCAAAGTCACATTTTTTATATAAATGAAGGTCACTCTTACTTTACATAAAGCATTGGCTAATGTCATGTGACATTAAAAATACTTATGAGTGAAGAAACAATGGTGGTTTCTATTTTTTTTTTTTTTTAGAGACAGAGTCTCACTGTATTGCCCTAGATAGAGTGCTGTGGTGTCACAGCTCACAGCAACCTCTAACACTTGGCTTAAGCGATTCTCTTGCCTCTGCCTCCCAAATAGCTGGGACTACGATGGTGTTTTCTATTTAACAGAATAATTTGAATTTACCGTCTTATTTTCATATTGATCTTCCAGGAGTCATTATTAGTTTTCTATTGCATTCCAACTTCTTTTTGATATAAATCTCACTTATTCTCAAATAAATTACTGTTTATAATACAGCTGTATGATATTCTTAAATTTTTTCAGCCTTTGCCACTACTTACTTGGAATGTTCATAGAATTAAAGGGAATATTCTTTACATACTCATACATGCATACAGATACAAAAATATTAAATAAATAACTAAACTGGAGGAAAAATGGCTTTATTGGCACAATCTTTGACAGTTTCTTTTTTTTTTTTTTTTCTGGTTAAAACATACAATTACCGGGCTGCACCTGTGGCTCAGTGGGTAGGGTGCTGGCCCCATATACTGAGGGGCAAGGTTTCGAACCCAGTCCCGTCCAAACGGCAAAAAAATAGCCAGGCATTGTGGTGGGCACCTGTAGTTCCAGCTACTTAGGGGGTTGAGGCAAGAGAATCACCTAAGCCCAGGAGTTGGAGGTTGGTGTGAGCTGTAACGCCAGGGCACACTACCAAGGGCAATAAAGTGAGGCTCTGTCTTAAAAAAAGAAAAATACAATTACTCTTAATTTTGGCAATCATGCATCAACATAGAAATACGTAAAGCTCCAAAGGATTGATCAAGAAGAACAATGGCCTTTATCCTTTTTTAAAGCTAGGAGCACTATCAACATTTAATATATATATAGTATAGTTTATGGCGTATGAGAGTTATCGGATTCTCATTATATTTAGTTATTATGCAAAGACAACAGTGATTAATATCAACTGGGGAATACAAAGTGTTTCTCTTTATAATGGAAAAGTTAAATTCAATGTATTTATTTCCATTATATAATATAAATAACGTGCTATTTATCTGAAATATGTTACTAATATATAATTTCCATCTAAAAGTGTTGAATGAGGAGCGTCTCCTGCCTAATAAGGTACATGAAATATTTTTCAAAGTAGTATTTTGGGACAGGAGAACATTTTGGAATTCAGCACAGTCTGAAGGTGAATGGTACTCCCCTGAAACAAAAATCACTGAAAGAGAGAGGCAAGGCAATCCGCTGGGGGCCTTTTCAGCTGCTAGCTCATCATGTTTCTAAGCAATAATGACACGGAGAGTTCGATACACTACACTTTGCATTTGGCAGTGTCTCCCCTGCCGGGAGTTCTCTGAGCAGAACTCTGATGTGGTGAGGCTCCCATACTATTATTTTTAAGTGAAACATTATATTTCATTATAACCAGCTATCACTACAATGAATGAGACCTGGGTACCTTAGTATCTGGGAAGACTACAAATAAATCTCAGACTTTATCTCTTTATATTTCCAATTCTATTGAGTAAGCTGTAGCGTAGAACATCCCGACTAAAGCATAAGTCTCAAAAAACATGTCCTTGGATTTATATTTTTGAAATTGCATTTCATTGCTATCTTTTAAATCAAGTATTGAGTTTCTCTCTTAAGCTTTCTCTGCATTGAACATTTATTACATTCTCAGAGAGCTACAGTCAGAGTCCTTTTATGGTGATTCAAAGTCATTCTAGCAAAAACCTCCCACATATGGGCTATTATTAGCCATTAAGAAAGACAGAAAATTAGCGTGATTTCTAATTTATTCTCATTTGAAAATTGTGAAACTTTTCATTTTTTAAGCATCATTTGTTCACGATAGCTTTTATAAAAAGAGAACAAATTTAGATTCAATCTTAAGAATTTATATTTGGACAGATCTCGGAACAGTTTCAATTACTTGGATTTTCTTTTTGCCATGAAGAAATATAGCCAGTTGGAAGATCTCAAATTTGGCTGTGCCTCTTCTCATGAGGTTGTGGTACTAGGACCTAATAGGATTTAGGTTTATGATAAATAAATAAATATGTATATACATATATATTTGATTAACTGAAATGAAGGTGTAAGTCAGCTGTACCACTGATACAGCATTTGGAATATCTAAATCACAGGATAAATTCTACTATCTCTGGGGGTAATTTTTCCCTCCTGGGAAACTCGTTTGAATCCTGCAGTGAAACATTGTAAAACGATGGCCAATGCGCTTATTATTAGTTATTGACTTTCTGCTTTAAACTGGCCCTTCGTTGTTCAGCTTTGTGATTTGGGGTCTGGGATTCTACAAAACTTGTATTTTCCTGCCTCCTGCTAGATCCCTGTTAGGTCTGCCAAGAGGCAGCACTGGGGGAGATAAAGTTTGTTTCCTGTTGCCTTTTGTTTCTGACAACATTTCAACAGCAGCGACTCTTCATTGGAGCAGGAGGATTTTGGCCCCGATTTTTTTTTTTAGACAGAGTCTCCAGCTGTTGCCCTTGGTAGAGTGCCATGGCATCACAGCTCACAGCAACCCCCAACTCTTGTGCTTATGTGATTCTCTTGTCTCAGCCTCCCAGTAGCTGGGACTACAGGTGCCCGCCACAATGCCTGGCAATATTTTTGTTGCAGTTGTCACTGTTGTTTACCAGACCCGGGCCAGGTTTGAACCCACCACCCTTGTGTATGTGGCTGGCACCCTGCCAACTAAGCTATGGGCATCACCCACAGCTGTAGCAATTTTGCTGGTATTTTCCACACTCCCAAACTACCCTCATTCCTCCCCACCTCAGGGATTGATGTGCTAGCGATAATGATCCTTGTTCTTGGAAAACCTGGTCACAGTCCTGTGAGGGCTCCTCTAGATCCCCGATCTGTGCTGCTCAGGCAGCACATCATCCTCAGAGATCTCAGCTCAAGGATCCACAAAATCCTCCCTCCAAGCCCCTGAGATACAGCAACAGGGAACAGTGTGATTTTTCATTGAAACAGACCGCTAGGTAGGAATTGGGGGGGGGGGGATTGATTTAAGTCTTTGCCCCAGAGCACTGTCATGAACACTTTGCCAAAGGACAAATGTGGTCCCAGGAATGCTGGACATGCAGTGGTGTTGGAATTACTCAGACGATCACCTGTGATCACCTGTGGTTTATTGGGATGTCCCAGGATGAACAGGTGGCCTCTTCACTTGAGCATAATGACAGTAATGATAACAAGAATGGCAGGATGAGACTGTTGCAATTGATTCCATCAGAGTACAGCCTTCCAAACAGAAAATGACAATCTCAAGTCTTAAATTTTGAGCTGAAGTCACTTTCAGAGAAACAGAACTTCTAGGTCATCTCAAAAACAATCTTTTATTTCTTGAAAGCAACACAGCCAAATTCTCAGAAAAACAGACAAATAATTTAATTGTGTAGGTTGTAGCTTTACAGTGTAAACTGAATTATCTTGCCAAATGTCTCTTGTAACATATTGTTAGCATAGGAGTGTCAGGTAAACAGATTAAAAATGCAGCAAGAGATTGTGATTGAGGGGATTTGATAGGCGAGTTCAAAATCCACAGGACAGGTTGTCAGGAAGGGTGGACTGGAACTCTTGGCCAGGAGCTGCAGTCCTCAGTGGAATTTCCTGTTCTCTGTTCTTCTAAGAACCTTAGTCCTATAGTTAAGACCCTTCCACTGATTAAACCAGGCCCACCCGGATTATCTCAGACTCTCTCTGTTGCAGAATGTCAACTGTTTATGAGTGTAAATCATATCTATAAAGTGCCTGCACATAATACCTACCTTAGTACTTGATTTAGAAAAATGATACCAATATCCTAGCCATTAAGACATGCAATCCTGACCCTTAAATATTCTTATTATAAATGTGGACATCTGTTATAGGTGTACCCAGAATTACCCTGAGCTGCCTCAGCTAGTTAAGCACCCACTGTCCTGTGTGTGAGGACAATCTCCTTCCCTTTGTTTAAAATAGCTCTAATAAAGTTACTTGGAGCAGTTGCCTTATAAAGACATGCCGCTGTATTAGAGGCCCAGCATAACTGCACCTTACGACCTGTATATCACTAACTAGGCCAGATGTTATCATGTTCTGGGGAAAGTCTGATCCTAGAGAAAATGCTTTAGACTCCAAAACAATCATGAGTTGTTTTCTAATTTATTTCATCAGAAACCTAGAATACATGTGTGGGAAGAGATTCTAGAAGTGTTAGAATAAAAAGGATGGAATTTACTGTTTACTAAATTGAGATGAATGTATTGGTATGAGTATATATGAAAATTTTTAAGTGTGATACATTGGCCCGTGAAGCTTAAACAGCACTTAGCAGTTTATTTGGTTGTTTGACTAAAATTTGGATTCAGTTGCACTCACATTCAATAGGTTTCAGATAGTAGGTCATTAGTGGCATAATGTATGAAAAGGATTTCCATATGAGAGATATTAGAGTGAATTTATTATATGCAGTACATATACCCCGACCTTGACCAAATACGCCTCCATG
>NW_003852404.1:12599221-12605554 GCF_000181295.1 Otolemur garnettii | reverse complement strand
TCAATTAATCAATCATACAGCAATAAAATAGGATTCTCAGTTCTCTAGTCTTTGAACTGTGACCAGGTATAAACTTTCCTTATTGTCAAAGCATCACCATTTCTTACATCACCACTTTATGATAAAAACAAACAGAAAAAAATCTATGGATTCTCCAAATCTCAGATATGTGAAATTTCACATTGTTAAAAACACATATTAAAATGTATTTAATATGGATGAAATTTCAATTCAAAATTATTTCTCAGGAAAAGAGTATATACCTCAGTCAGGTCTGAACAGAAATAGTTTGACTATATTGAATTCGCAGGGTTTTGCCCTTTTCAAAGGCCTTACTCAAAATAAATACTTCTACTTTATTAAAAAATCCAAAGTCATATAAATATGACCTTAGTTTTTAATTTGAAAAATGTATACTGTGACAACATCACTATAAATACAAGTTTTTATAACAAACACCATGTAATGAAATAAATCTGGAAGAAATGAATATACACACACATACACACACTCCCAATTTTTTCCCAAACTATTTAAAATATATATGAATAATCTACACCAGTCCACTAAAATACAATAAAAGGTCAGATATTGTTATAAAGCTAAATATATAATGTGCAAAATTAACTTATATTCTTAGAGTTTTCCTTTAAGAAATATTTAAAATAAGATTTGCTTTTGTCCATGGAAAAGAAGCCATAATCTGTAAAATAATTTAAATAGGTTCATTCTGAGCCAAATTTGAGGACCATGACCCAGGGTCACACCCAAGAATCCTTGAGCACGTGAACTTGTGGTGGTGAGGTTACAGTTTAACTTTGTACATTTCAGGGAAGCAGAGATCACAGGTAAGGTTTTAAATCAACATGTAGAAAATATGTCCATGGGTTTGGCCCACAGATGTGGGACATATGGAAGCAGGAGGTTATAAGATATACATGGGTTTAAAGATTATTTTAGCTGACAATTGGTTGAACGACTGAGGCTCTGTCTCTAAGACCAGGAGTTAGAGAAAAGGAATGCTGAAGATGAAGGGTGTGCTAATTAGAGACAAAGTATTTGATAGACCCAGTGGGTTGTTAAGTATACTGAGGACCTGCAGGGAGGTCCTGCAATAACCTTAGGCCTGTTAGGGAGTCACACAGGCCACCCCTAAGAAGTGGGGGTCATGATGAGGCGTGTCTGATCTCCTTTCTCATGGCTAGCAACTCAGTTTCTGGGATCCGCTTGGCCCAGTAGGGGTCCAGTGTAGAGACAGAGGACCTCTGAGAAAGATGGTTTGAAGCTGGGGCGTGGACCCTCAGGCAATTCATCCTCAGGTGCCCCTTGCTAAGAAAGAGCCCTTGCCCATGGGGATCCTTTGGCCCACAGTCATTGTCTAATACTCCCCTCACCTGACTTGTTCTGTCTCTATAAAAGTCTACCGAGGAGGTTGCTCATGGCCACCCTGCAATCAAGATTAGCCCGCCTCCTCCAAACTTGTACTTCTAATCTGCGTCATGCCTGGTTCCTTCCTGTGGAGATGGAGACCAGGGCCACAGGCGCTGAGACAGTCCAGTCAGTCAGTTGCTGACGGGGGAGCCTTCACATTTTATTTTAGTTCACCCTTTTGCTTTTTATGAATCTTTTGTACTTTGAATGTATCCTCCAGTGATGTATCATATTAATGTAGCTTAATCATTAATACAACAGTGTTGGGGAGCAATGCCCAGTACGATGTGACGAAGCCCCGAGGGCTCCCCTCTCATTAACGCTCTTACCATGGGCGTCGGGTTAGTTGTGAAATAGTGAATGTTGTTGCCTTCTCTTTCTCTCTCTTGCCTTCTCCTGCATCTCCACCTCTGCCATGGGAGGTACAGTGAGAAGGCCTTCACCAGATCTTGGCCCCTTAGTTTTGAACTTCCTTGTCCTCAGAACCAGGAGCCTCTGAGTGTTTGTTCATTATAACATACCCAGTACACCATTACAGAAGCACAAATGCTCCCAGTCCACAGTATGTAGGAAAACTGCATTAGCAGTTAATTCCCAACATCTATAATTGTATATGTAATCTTCAAGAACAACATAAGAGAATATCCAGAAGAAACAGGGCAGAATGTACCCTGGTTATGTCTGATGTATAATGTATGATATCATCTGCCTTTCATACAGTATTTGACCTCTTTACAAGAATCAGACTTCTTAGCTGTAGGTATAGAGTCTTCACCACCGACACACAGTTTAAGCTGGGAAGCTTTGTGTAATAAGAAAAGGCCCTGGAGATGACACCCACACTATACTTCAGGTTATTTCAGAAGATGTTCCTGTGACTAAGGGGATAAAAGCCTGGACAAAAGATTGCTCTTTAACAGTGGTTGGAGTCGATTACCACGGTGCCAGAGACCCTCCCCTCGGGCTTGATTCTGACTCTAATGCCCACGGGGATTGCCAAGAAAGGAGAAAGATAATTATTTTGAGAAAAGGAATTTTCTCTTTAACGTTACCTATTCTTTGACACATTCTACTAGCAAAGAAGGAAAAGTCACATTTGGAGCGGGAGCTCTATTGTGTCACTCGAGCCTAACCTTTATCCCTTCAATCTTTTTTTTTCTTTTCTCTCTTTCACTTTCCACAGCCTAGTAAGCCCCGTTGCTTTTTTAAAAACAGAAGTCAGATTCTCAGCACTTCCACAGAAAAAAAAGGTCTTCAAATAAGAGATCTGTGTTCTGTAAAACCAAAGGCAGCAAAAGTCTGAAGTTAAGGAATCCACATTCTACAACAAACCAATATGTGATTTTAGCAGTAAGGCGTGTAAGGCGTGTCTGAAATGAGATGGGGAAATACCATGTGAAAAGGTAGAGGAAGTTGTTGACAGGCAGGATGGACATTTCAATGTGGTGGGCGTGGTAGGTTTTATTGAAAATGACATTTGGGCGAGGAGTTGAGGTTTAGGAACATTCCCAGAAATGGGGAAAGCCAGTGCAAAGACCCTGCTGTGCCAAAACCAAAATCTTAAGGCTTCCCCTACACAGCTGACTGACTGGACCCCCTCTTGGGCTCCCTAAAACAGAGTTGCTACCATGAGAAAGAGACCAGTCACGTCTTACCATGCCTTTCCCTTCTTAGAGACGTCCTTTGTGACACACTAACAGGCTTTAAGCTATTACCTGGGGTCCTCACTATACATAACAAACTACTTAAATCTATCAGGTACTTAGTCTCTAATTAACAGACCCTTTATCTTAAGCATTCCTTTTCACTGCCTCCTGGTTTTTTAAACAAAGCCTCTTCAGCCAATTGCCAGCAAAACAATCTTTAAACCCACCTATCACCTGTCACCACCCGCTTCTTCAGGATGTCCCAATTCTTTGGACAAAACTAATGTATGTTTTCCACATAATGGTTTTTAACCTCACCTATAATCCCTGGCTCCTTAAAATGTATAAAACAAAATTGTAACCCCATCACTGCCAGTCCAGTTGTGTGCAGCTCCGGGTCATGCTCCCCAAAAAGTTGCCTCAGAATAAACCTCCTTAAACTATTTTAGTGAGTACAACCTTTCTCCATTGACACGGACAAAGAAATACGTATGTTTCAGGAACGGCAAGGAAGCAAGGGAAGCCAGAAAGATGTGAGCCAAGGAGTATTAGCCTATAAGCTTAGTGGTGTAGCAAACCTCGGGGCTTGTAGACAGTGAGAAGTGTTCTTATTAATGACAATAAAGTCAGATTATTATCCCCAAAGTGCTACAGGTAAATAGGTGAAAACTATTATTCTATGTCTGTATGATGTTGAGAATTATCTTTGAGACTCACATTTCTGCACATTTGCTGAGTATGTGTTTTAATAATGTATAAGGGATAGTCTGATACCATATAGTATCTCTTCTGAAATATCTATCTTTAAATGTATATGTGCACATGTGTGTAAATAGGTACATATATTTATATACATAATATGGCAATGATATGACAAAAAGGAAGCCAATTTTATATAATTTTTGGAATAATCTATTTCTATGAAAATCATAAAGAAAAAGCAAAAAAACATTATTATAAATTAATGGGACTATATATTAATAATAAAAAGCACAATTCACTAGAAAGACATAACAATCATGTACGTTTCTAAAATTGATCATGAACTTGTTACAAAAGACAATGTAGATATATATTATATTTTAACCAAACATAAAATTCCTCCCTATCAATCTGTCTGCGACTTAACGCAAGCATTAGAAGTCAGGAGTGACAAAAATTAGTGCGTTAACTGTTTAAACGGAAAATGAGAACAAGAACAACAGAGTAAACCCAAACAGGGCAAAATTAAAATATAAACAAATATTTCTAAACAGAAAAAACAAGGAAATGATGGATAACTTGAAAGTTGGCTCTTTGGACGAACTAGTAAAGTAGATAAACTCTGAGAAACTCATGAGGAAAAGTCAAGAGGAGGAAATGAATAGTAAGAAGGATGTGACAACAGATCGTAGTGAGAAGCAAACGTCCATGACGGTCTCTACTGGGCATGGAAATGGACAGTCTTTGTTTTCTCCTGTATTTTGTTGTCTAAAATAGCATTTGTTACATAGGCCCTCAAAAGTGTTTATTGAATGAACAACTTCATTGGTAATGAAATATATGACTTAGGAGAGAACATTTTTAAAGACCTGGACTTACGGGAACATGGATTGCTTTTACATTTATTCACATATTTAACTTTTAATACTTTTTATCATGCTGATAAAAAGTTGATATTAGAAAGAAAAACATAAGCAAGAAATAGCATGTCAAAGCTAATCTTTTTACTTTTTATCTCCTCCTGTTTCACGTTTTCTCCTTGTTTTGCTCATTTCTGTAGACACAGGGAACCACATTTCTGTTTCTGATCTCCCCATTTCTCCCAAATTTTCTACTGAAAATACTGTTTTCTAAGAAAATACTGTTCTCTTCCTGAAAAATGAGGAAGATCTACTTCTACTTCTTACGTATCTTCTAAAATACATGATTGTATCTTACTGCGAGCATAAATTCTCATTCCTCGCAGAAATGTTTCTTTTAAATGACTTATTCATTAGATCAAGAGTTCCCAAAGTGGAGCCCCCTGATTAACATAATCCACGACACCTGCATATTTATTAGAAATGCAAATTCCAGGCCCCTCTCAGTCCTTCTGAATCAGAAACTCTAGGGTGGAACCTGGAAATCTGTTTTATAAGTCTCCAGGTGCTTCTGATGCCTCTTTAACTCTGAGAACAACGGGAAGGGTTCTGTATGTTAGAAGCCATGGCAGCAGGGAAAAGCATTAGTTTCAGAATGAGATGGGACTGAGTTTGAACCCACGTTTGAGGGTTGAATCTCAACAAGCCTCATTCCCTCTTCTGTAAAATGGGCACAATTATACAAAACACCCAATGCTGTTGTGAATATTGACGATAATTTAAATAAAAAGGCTGTTGAACACATTACAGTGATTTATCTAATAAGCATTGGCTGTGCATCAACTATCCACCAACTGGTGGACTGGTGATGAGGGTTATAGAAATAGAATTTCAGTCCAGGAGGTGATTGACGCTATTGAGAGAGAGTGATGGGCTCTGCCACTGAAGAAAGGAAACTTAACCTGGGTCCAGGGAATCCCCTCTCTGAGTGCTGCCTCAGTGCAGGGAAGAGGGAGCTGGGCAGAGAGCTGGGAGAGGGGCTTTGAGGGACATCATACGGCTCTGGAACCCCTGTGTCTCCTCCCCTGTCCATGACAGTAGCAGAGAGGAGGAAAATAAGAAAAAGGCAAAGTGTCCAGACCCTGACAAGGGCGCGGCAAAAATGTCTCTGAGAGCTACTAAGACCCCAAACTCAAGAAACCCTGGGAAGTGTTGGATACAATATCACTCAATATACAATTGAGTGCTCTTCTGGAGGCCTGCAGTCCTGTTCCCCTGTGTGTGCACACACACAAACCCACTCAGACACACACACACAACACACTCACACACATACATGCACACACACAAACACACACAGACACACATACAACACACACACACAAACACACACACATACAACACATGCACACACAGGCACACACAGACACACATACATGCACACACACACAAACACACAAACACACATACAACACACGCACACACACAAACCCACACAGACACACATACAACACATGCACACACACAAACACAGACACACACACAACACACTCACACACATACATGCACACACACACAAACACACACAGACACACATACAACACACGCACACACACAAACCCACACAGACACACAGACACAACACACATACATACATGCACACACACAAACACACAGACACACACACAACACAC
>NW_003852404.1:12563463-12598857 GCF_000181295.1 Otolemur garnettii | reverse complement strand
CAATCATGCACACGCACACACACAATACACACACACAGACACAAACATACATATACATAAACACACACACAGTCTCACACACACACAACACATGCACACAGTAGGAGAGGAAACACAGCAGGCTGCCTGTTAGCTGTCTGTTGATCTATATTCAAGGAGAAATTCCTCTTCGTTTTTTAAATTCTTCCTGAAAACTAATTGCAGACCTAAGTCAGCAAAAAAGCTGGTGGCCTGGTGTTGCGTTTGTGATCCACTTACATCCCTTCGGTCATGTGCCTTAAACGATCTGTGTGATCTGTTCAACTTAATGTGAATGTTTATGTTCATTTAGTGTTCTGTCTTAATTCCTGATCTCAAGGCAGTATGTTACAGGGAGTTTGTGATTCCCGGATTTGTCTCTCTATTGGTGAAAGTAAATGTAATATCCAAGTCTTCAGATTGGAACACCGAGGACTGCAGTTTTCCCATCACTCCCTTCGTTTGGACTAGTTTATTGCCTTTGAGCCCAGGTGCCCTAACTTCTAAGCAGATGATCTTGTTTCTTTTGCTTCCTTTATAAGTTGTATGTTTCCTGCCCTATGCTCTAGTCCAGTGGTTTGCAATTGGGAATGATTTTTGACAAAGTCTAGGATTATGATTGACTCTCAGAACTCAGGTTGCTGTTGACCTCCCCCACGTAGAGGCCAGGGATTCCGCCAAACACCCTATAATGCAGAGGACAGCCTCATGCAACAGTGACTGCTCAGCATGCAATGTTAATAGCACTAAAGTTGAGAAACTCTGCTCTAGTCCTCTAATGTGTGGTTTTCCTGCCCTCTGTCTAATTCCTCTCCTGGTGAACACCTGAGAGCTGCCCTGGGCTTCCTGGAGGCCAAGTGCCGGTTGACTGTAGTTTAATATTTTTTGTTTTTTGTTTTTTTTTTTCTGTTACTTTGACTCACAATGGATGAGTATCTTTAACTTGGTTGGCAATGTTACAAATCTACATTCTGGAAGTTCTCGCTGTCTCTCCTTCAGACCCTCATGGACTGATTTCTTGGCTTCATATCAAGCCTCTCAGTTTATATACCTACAGATATATAACAGGCTCAACTTACTCATCTAGACTTAGGCTTTATTCACATATGTGATTCCACATGGTTAAGCCACTAACCTCAAACTAAATGTATCTGAAACTTAAAGTTATAATATGTGATGTAATGCCCCTCAGAAAATTGTTGGACTTTGTAGTGAAGACCACATCTCATGATCCTAGAACAGAAAATTATATTCTCAAAATACATGATGCATGCCTAGCCCTTTCAAATAAAATATATCACTTCTAGTTTCTCTGAGACTGCCTGAATCCTTCTGTACACAATATTCTACACAATTGGTTTACTAGGCTCTAAAATCAATTAACTTGAAGACCTAAGTAGGAATACGATGAAAAAGACAGGGCACTTATATTGAGTTAATAACACTGGAATCTCAATAATTTAAAACAACAAAGACCTCATTGTGCTTTGTAAGGGTGTCACTGCTTTAAAACAACAACAACAAAAAAATATCATTTAGGAGGCTGCAGCTCATGCATTTATAACTGCCAGAACAGAAAAGAGGACATGTGAAATCATGAACTGGCTTTTAAAGCTCTCCATTTGGAGTGACATTATGTCAGGATCCGCAAGACCAACCCCAAAGTGCAGTAATTTGCTGGAAGTACTCATAGGACTCAGCATATAATTGTACACATGGGTGAGATTTACAACAACAAAGCAAAATCAGCAAAAAGAAAAAAAAAAGAAAGAATGAAAAAGAAAGGAAAGAAAAAAAAAGAAAAAGAAAAAGGTGCATGGGTCAAAACTCAGAGGGAACCCAGGTACAAGCATCTCCAAGTTCTCTTTTAGTACAGTCACATGAGATTTGCTTACTTTTTCCATCAATAAGTGTCACTTGTGACACTTGTAATTCTCTACTAAGAAAATTCCTAACTTTAAGGTGACAAGACAGAAAAATATAATTCTATCTATGTCCAGGTACAAAACCAGAAGTAATTTGTGGAAAATACCAGTGATCACTGTAATATCATTTAATATTTCACTATGGAGTAAAACAAACTTAAATGGCCATGATTCAATTTTTGTCATTACCACAATCTGCTAGCAATACATAATATATGTGAGCAATGTTTTCGTGATTTAGGCAAAAGTTTCTGTAATCTATAAATGTCTATTATCTCCAACGATAATTTTTAAAAACGTTTTATTGTTATTTTTCTGTAATCTCTACCTCTAAAGATTTCAGAAGGATTTAAATTATCTACAGAAATGATAATTTGTCTATGCATAATTTTTATTTTCCTTGAGAAGTCAGAGATACAGGCCATCTGGACACAGCATTTTATCATCAGATGTTCTAATTTCTTGCTCATCTGTTCTGGCAAGATACGGTTTTCATTCAGCGTGCATGTTCCCTGCCCTGAGAACTGTTTGATTGCTGCTGGCACTTCTTTCTCCTCCTTCCTCCGTTAACACAGAAGCAAGCAAAGCGTTGGATGCCTGGCAATGCCTCCATCTGCTACAGATCCATCAGCCTTGCTGTGTTTTGAAGGTCCCTGCAAAACAGTGGAGTAGAGGGTAATACGCTGAGTGGGGCTGGGTTCAAACCAAAGGATACGGCTCTGTCAGGAAAAGATGTGCACTGTTAGAGCTCTGAGTCTGCTCTGACAGGCTCATCTCTGAAGGAGAACATTTCTGAATTGACAAATTTGCCGATGACATGTGCATGCTAGTTTCTATTTCAGCGTGGTGAGACTTGAGACTTCTTAGGCTTCCTCCTTGGGTCTGTGTTTCCATGTTCGCGTGTCAGGGCTTATTCCATGTGGACCTTCGCTTCCTGGCTCACTGGCTTCACCTCATCCGTGGTCCTCCTCACCTCTCGTTTACACGTCGGAATTCTCATTTTTGCTGTTAGCATTTTCTCATTTTGACATCTACCATGTCCAGCCCTGCATTTTCCCACTACTCCATAAAGACACAGTAATCATAATCTTGAGATTTCTTGAACATAATTTATAATATTACATTCTTTAAATTTTTTCCTGGGCCTTTCTGCACACTTGGTTTTTCTATTTCTCAGCAAAGGAAAACATGGCTCTTTTAATTTTCAGTTGCTTTTGAAATGACACTAAAGAACTAATATGCCAGAAATTTGGAAAGAAGCCCCTCTGTAGTACATAAATCCTCATTTTCAAAGCATATGGGGTTTGTTTGTTGTTATGTGGGTGAGAGGCTGGACAGCCCTCCTGTATCATTGCTCTGTGCACACCCTCGCCAGTTGGGGTGCGCTGCACATGTGAACGTGTAGCTCTTACAGCTCCATCTTCTGTCAACCTTCTTCTTTCACTGGAAACTGTTCATTGTAACAATTCCATGGGAAGCCCTTTTTCCAGTTCATTCCACTCTGACCTTCGTGACTTTGGTAAACATGGAATGCTGAAGGGATCATTGCCTCCGATGCTATGGCCTGCAAGCTGGATCCATTTAATTGTCGTAAGTGCTCATATATTCTTCCACAATTAAGTATTTTTGATCAGATTTGTGAAATGCCTATTGCCTACCATATAATTCTGAGTTTGAATATAATGATTTCATATATTTTCCTAATGTCTATCTACAAAAATCTATTTAGCCATGCAGTATAATTCTTATCAGATATTATATAGGACCAATATTTCTTATAATGGCATCATTATTTATTTTATTCTAATGATAACTGTTTAATTTAATATTTACTTGCTGTGAAAATTGCTGCATGTCTTCATTTTGTGCTTTTGAGGTTTGGAAGGTTTCTTAAAAGCAATGCAGTTTTTATGTGGAGTTGGCAAGGGACTAAGATGTTGACTAAGAAATCATTTCAAAATGGAAATAATTTTAAAATACTCAAGTCTAAGAAAGTGGCTTTTTGGGAAGAAAAAAAAATGAGCAAAGATACGAAGCTACCATGAAGCAGGAAAATCTTTTAAAACGGTAAGAAATGAAATTCTGCAGTAAGGGGATATTTTTTATCTTCCCTTATGGAGAAAAGAAACAACGAATTGTTAGAGAAGGAGAATTAAGAGGGAAACGCCGAGTGCCTTCCCCATTAATTAGTCTTTCTTGCTCCATGGAGCCTCCCCCCTTAATTAGTCTTTCTTGCTCCATGGAGGAATAAAAGTTTGGTAAGGCGAAGTATTTTATGAAGTAGAACCACAGCTAGAGGGAGGACTTCGGCAATACGCACATGAAGCAAAATCTAAAAGTTTGGAAGATAAATGATCCCAGCATTTTGAACCCAACACGGAAGACTCCAAAATTAAGTAAAAAGAGAGATTACAGTTCTTTAAAGAGAAATATGCCTCAGGATGTCTTACTGATGCGTGATCTGTTTGGCTGAAGATAAATTTTATCTCTTCAAAATTAGGTTTCCATTCACATATATGTACTTAAGTTACATATAAGTAGTTATAGTTTATTAACTCAGTGAAGGAAACCCCCATTTCATGGTGCGTGGCCATGTCCAACAAAGTATAGCAAGAAAAGTAAGCAAACGTGAGGAATTGAATCTACAGAACATAATTCACGCAATGATAACAGCTTGTCACTAAAACAGAGGAACAGGTGAATAAGAGCAAGCAGCTGAGGGGAACACAGAGCATTTTTTTAATTTAGTGAACTGTACGTATAAGTAAATATTAACATCTCTACATTTTAATTAATCATGATTAATTAGGTATTGCATAAAGGACTCTTATTTGGCAGTATCTTACTAAATCCTTACAGAGGACTTACTAATTTTGTGAAGCATTTATTTTTACTTTATTTTGCCATTTTACACAGTGAAGTGATAATGACTTTGAGAGTTTAAATAACTCGCTCAAGGCTCGGTGCCCATACTTCAATGTTTAGGGTGCCAACACATGCACTGGGGCTGCCAGGTTTGAACCTGGCCAGGGCCTGCTAAACCACAATGACAAAAACAACAAAAAATAGCCAGGGATGGTGGCAGATGCCTGTAGTCCCAGCTAGTTGGGAGGCGGAGGCAAGAGAATCACTTAAGCCCAAGAGTTTGAAGTTGCTGTGAGCTGTGACGCCACGCCTGGCACTCTACCAAGGGTGACATAGTGAGACTCTGTCTCAGAATGACACAGTTAACAACAGGGAACAACTTTTCAAAACCAAGTAAGCCAAATCTAGAGCCTTTGTATTTACCACTCATGCTATTCCACCTTTTGATTTGGAATGTGAGCTGCTGGAAGACGCAAGAATAAAAATAATGTTAATTCAACCATCAATACTCTAAAAATGTACACTTTGGAGAGCATGTAAAATATGGTATTTCTTTAAAGTTTTCAAACAGGAAACTTCATACTTCACTAAGAAAATTGAAGAGCAATTCTGTGGATTTTCACTACACAATATTCTACGTACCAGCATCTTTACTCATACATTTTCTTAATAAACTCCCCTTGTTTCCATCATACATCATGTCCCAGTCTTCCTATTTCTTAAGGTTATTGCCACCAAAATTTTCCATTTTCTCCTTTGTACCATCATTTTTCTTTTCTATGAGAGCATTCCCATCCCCATAAAATGTACTATTCAGTAAACTCCCCATTATCCATCACCCATGGGGGTGGGTAGATTCTGGATAAATGTAGTTTCCACTTGTTCAAGAGTTAATATTAAAAATGGCCTAACTAATGTTATACCCCATACTGCACCAAATCGTAAGACCTACCAACTCATGATGTTCAACCTATACTATTTTAGCTCATTTTTTTTCCCTAACAGCTGACCATCAACTCACCCTTCATGAGGGAAAAGATATTTTTGTTTTTCTCAATCATATGTTCATAGTGCTTAGAATATGGCCTAACATTTAGTATGTGATCAAAAAAAATATTTATTGAACATATAAATGAATGAATAAATGGATGAAAATACATGAACATAAGTATTACTTAAAGTAGCACAATGGATGTTTTAAAAAACTCCCTAGTGAACATATGTCAAGCCATAAAATAATTTAACATGTTATAATTCACTTACCGTCTGATTATGTTCTAAAAAATAAAATATTGAAGGAGACACCATTAGTGACACCAATGTACTGTGTTTTTGAGGGTAGCTATCCAGACATAATTTTTGCATTTCCCTTGCCTTTCACAGTGCCAGATAAAGCAAAATAAATATTTGCCAAATGACAAAATACATACAGGCAATTCCAATACTCTCATGAAAATGAAGATAAAAGTTCACCTGACTCTGGAGGTGTTTACTCTCGTAACATTTGTTTTCCTGTACAATGCCATTAAATTTCACAGGAAATATAATGGGAAACTCAATTATATCTTACCTATATTAGAGTCGCTCCTTATTCTAAGTTTTTTCCGCCAATTTTTCAATTACTCACTGTCAACCACAGTCTAAAAAACATTAAGTGTAAAATACCAGAAATAAACGATTCGTGCATCTACAATTGCTGCTGTTCAGAAGAGCGTGATGAAATCTAACGTCTTCCTGCCCCATCCTCCCCCGGAGGACAGCTATCTGGGTTGTCTGCTTTCCCTTTATCACTTAGGAACCCATCAGTTCTCAAACCGACTGCATGGGAGGCCCAGTGTTTGTGTTCAAGGCAATTTTATTTTACTTAGCAATGGCCTCAAAGCACAGAAAGAGTGTTCTGGTAAATGCAAGATGCCAGAGAGGAGGCATGAAGTGCTTCCGTCATGTGAAAAGGTGGAAGTTATTGACTTCATAAAGAAGAAGAACACTTGTCTATAGAGGTTGCTGAGATCCATGAGAAGAATACATCTTTTTATATCAGTGAAATTGTGAAGAAATTTTTAAAAGGGTGCTAGTTATGCTGTGGCACCTCAAACTGCCTAAGATCCAGCTACAGGGTGTGATAACTTTTATGAACAGTACATTGCTATGATTGTTGTCTTGTCTTATTTGCTTTTAATCTCTTATAGCAACTAATTTATTAATTATCTTTTATGTGTAGGAAAAAAATATAGCATTTGCAGGGTGTAGTACTATCTGAAGTTTCAGGAATCCACTGGGGGATCTTTGAAAGTATCCCTTCTTGATAAGATGGGAATACTGTATATGTTATTAAGAAACAAAAGTGCAACTTTCTCTTGCAGAAAAATGAAGTTTCCAGGGAATAATGCACTGAAATAGACACAATTAGGAGGCAACTTAAACTATCCAGCTGTGTGCAGTTTACATGGTAAAGAAAGATGGCTGATGGGATGTACGTTTTTGCAGCTTGAGGCCAACTGTATTTAATTAAACTGGGCTTCTTGGGGAGGGACAGGATATCATTAAGAAGCCCATGAGAAAGTTTAGTGGTCATGGAGCAGCAGAAATTCACTGATCAATAGCACCCATGACTTGGCAAATAAAGAAGGGCAAAGAAAAGGACTGAGAACCTACATAATTGTAGTCTAAGAACAGCAGAGTGAAGCAATTCACTGTGATAGAGCAGATCACAGATGCTGGGACACAGTGGTGACACAGCAAGCATGGGTGACGTAGAGCACACAGGCCGTGAGAATTCCAGGCTCTGGGACCAAAAGTGAACTCATCACCATAGAAAGCAATAAAATCATCAATTCTGTCATCTTCAGAGAAGTTTCTGTTCAAGTCTCTTGCCCACAAAAAAATGGGGCTGTTTATTCTTTTTAATGGATTGAGTTCTATGTAGATTCTCGTTATCAGACCTTTGTCAGAATCATAACATGCAAAAATCTTCTCCCATTCCAAAGGCTGTCTGTTTGCTTTAGTTACAGTGCCTTTAGCTGTGCAGAAGCTTTTTAGTTTGATCACATCCCAGAAATTCATTTTTGGTGTTGCTGCAATTGCCAGGGGTATCCTCCTCACAAAATGTTTTCCTAGGCCAATATTGTCAACATTTTCTCTGCACTCTGCTTTGAGATATCACCTAAATTTAGTAAGATTAGCCCATATCACAAAGTCCCAAAACTGCACATGCTGGCGTGGATGTAGAAAAGGCAGAACACATCTACATTGCTGGTGGGATTGCAAACTAAGTTGACCACCTGTTCGATTCTGCCGTTCCCTTACTGGGTATCTACCCAGAAGAACAAAAATCATTTTACCACAAAGACATTTGTACCAGAATATATATTGCAGCCTAATTCATAATCGCCAAGTCATGGAAGCAGCCCAAATGGTATGCATACATACATGGATGTATACCATAGAATACTATTCAGTCATAAAAAAGATGGAGACTTTACATCTTTTATGTTTACTTGGATGGAATGGGAACACATTCTTCTTAATAAACGTATCTCAAGAATGGAAAAATAAAGTACCCAATGTACTCAGACTATTATGAAACCAATATATAAAGGCATAGTATCATGAATGATAAAACAAACATAGGCTAGCAAGGTGGAGGGGAGAGGAGAAGGGGAAGGAGAAGGTGATCGGAGGGAGGAGGTATGGCATTTGGTGGGATCTGCAAATCCCACTGTGAGGGTACACTTCAAAATAACTAAGAGTAAAGTATGTCTCACCACAAAAAGTAAGTGAGGTGATGGTTATGTTAATCAGTTTGATTTAAGCACTCCACATTCTATATCAAATTATCACATTGTACCACATGAATGTATATAGTTATGATTTTAATTAAAATTTTTAAAAAAAGAAATCCCCCCAAATCAATTCTAAAGTACACTGTTGCCAGTGCACGTATGGGTACTTAAGGGAAGAGTCATATCTTGATGTGCTTGCATTTCTAG
Source organism: Otolemur garnettii (assembly GCF_000181295.1). Taxonomy (NCBI): domain Eukaryota; kingdom Metazoa; phylum Chordata; class Mammalia; order Primates; family Galagidae; genus Otolemur; species Otolemur garnettii. Next base: position 12,590,060 of record NW_003852404.1, on the reverse strand, counting down.
TAATAATGATTTATAAGCTTAAAACCAATATTCAATTATTAGTTGTAAATAGGTTAGAAATTGAATTAAGAAAATGATTGCAGATGACGGGCAAAAGGGAACAGAGTCAGGAGAGAAGTAGGTCAGGGATACCCTAAGCCCAGTGCAGAATGCGCTGCTGGAGGCCAGGAGCTCTTTAAAACTCTAGAAACTGTCTTGCTGAAACTTCACCCCTCCCTCCAGCGCAACTGAGCCGCAGAGGTCACTGAGGAGGCAAGGCTTACCCAGGCAGGGCTGCCATCTCAGGGAGAGCAAGTACCCAGGCAGGGCTGCCACCTCAGGGAGAGCAAGTACTTTTGGGGAGTTAGGGCATGTAGAACGTTTAAACCTCGTTAAAGAAAGCAGAAGTTGCTCCTCCTAGATAAAGGAAAATTTCCTTTCTTCTGTCACCTGGGTAGGATCAGAAACCTCAGTCCGTTTGTGCACAGGGTTTCTTGGGGGTTAATTGCCACTCCTGTCATTTGTGTGCATGGCCTAATTGGGGTCTTCTCTGATAACCTGCTCCTGGACCGTGTTCTGTTTGTTGTAAGATCCAAAATAACTTAGAGCAATAATCGGACAAAGTAAATCCATCCAATTAACGTAGTTAGTTAAAGAAATAGTTTACTTAGAAAATGCAAATACAGGAAGCACTATGGCATGGTGACTAGGACGTAAGGGTTGGCCTTCATCGGCTGGGGCATGACATAAATCCCCAGGTGGCCCGGGACGCAGGGGCTTTGCTGAAGCCTCACAATGAGGAGCAGAGATCCCTGGGCCCGTGCTGGTCTTAAAACCTTAAAGCTGTGTCTGTCTTTTCATTTTCCTTCATTCTTCTGTCTCCGTCAAGCACTGGGAAAGAAACCACTGTGGAGTTTGGGGTTGGTTCCCCAACACACTGAGTTTCTACATTTATGCTGAAATATGTAAAAGACTAAGAATGCCACTCATTTTTTGACATGCTAATTTCCTGAAAACAATTTTTCATGACATATTAAAAGACCTCACTTCCTAGACACTACTCTGTTAGACATCATAAAGATAGTCCTGCAATATTTTCACCTGATTTTTATTGCTATTTAACTGGGAAAATGTGTTCTTATAATACCTTCAACATTCTTGGGTTTTAGTTTTTTAGTGTGGATATTTTTATGGCACCGTGAACGTTTACAATCCACATTATTTGCTCATATTTAGTAGAAGTGATTAAAATTAAACATATATTTAAATATTTTATGCAAAACTGAAGACTATGTAAAGTTTTTCTATTAATATTTATTTTGTCCTTTATATCCTATAATGCTCATACTAGTCTAAAGCGGGAGATGTTTGTTTCCTTAGTTTTATCCTTTCTTCTTATTTCTCTTTTTTTCAAGAAAAGTTGTACTGCTATTAAAATAAACTTCAGTGTTTGGCTTGGTCTATCACGAGTGACGGGACACACTGAATTAAGTTTCATCTTTGCTCCAGGCACACTGTGAATTTAAAGTCATTGCAATTTCTTGTTCTCCTCTTCAGGTCAGGAATGAGCTTGAGGTTTCATAAGAATTTCAAACTGAAACTCAGATGGAAACTGTTGAGTCAGCGCTTGTAACTCCTTTATGCACTAGGCAGGATTCATCTCTAATAACTTCCCAAGCAACTTTTACCCATCTGATAAGTAAAATCACAGCAGTTAAGATGATAAAACCAAGAATCTGAATATAGCCTCTTGATCATAGGCTGCTGCTGATTATAGACAGTAATATTGCAACAAGCTGAGTCATCCTTTGAGGCTGGTGATATTAGTTCCACTTTATATGTTAGTGCTAGAAAACTTTTTTATTATAATTGTTTAAGGAAGAGTTATATTTAGAATTATACCTAAGCTATCTAAAGGAGAAATAGTACATATTTGAAAGTCACCATTAAAATTACTATACAAAATGTTTTCAGAAATTGAGATTTTAATTAGATGATAACATAGAAATAAGTAAATAATATACATACAAGATAATGAATGTAAGTTTAAACAAGAAGAGTTTTTTGGTTAATACTACACATACTGTCACTAGTAATTGAAAATATATAACTTTGTCTTGGCGCCCATAGCACAATGGTTATGGCATCAGGCACATACACTGAGGGTGGTGGATTCAAACCTGGCCCAGTCCAGCTAAACAACAATGGCAACTGCTACAAAAAATAGCCAGGTGTTGTCATGGGCACCTGTAGTCCCAGCTACCTGGGAGGATGAGCCAAGAGAATCACTTAAGCTCAAGAGTTTGAAGTTGCTGTGAGCTGTGATGCTATGGCACTCTACCGAGGGTGACAAAGTGAGAGACTGTCTCAAAAAAAAGAAAGAAAAGGAAATATGTAAATTAAAATAAGAATGGTGATAATTTATTTACTGACTTATTTGCCCATTTTTTGTCCTTGAAAACATAGAAAAATATTTTATGCTAGCATAGATGTGATAAAATAATATTTTGCTAGAAAACAAGTAGATTTTTTTAAAAAGAAAAACACTTGCTATTATGTTAAATGTATAGACATTATAGCAGCTTCTCTAAAAATCTAATTTTGTTAAAATAAAATAAGCAGACACAAAGAAATACAGGAGAGAAGATCGGAAGTTTTGTTGATAGAAGTGAAATCAGTGCATAGTCACAATATTACTGTTCTTGATTTGCAAAAGTAAGGGTGGTTTCTTTTGCGTTGCTTTCCACCTTAGCTTCAATAAGATTATTTTATTCATAATTAAAAGAGACAATTTTAACATATGTTAAAATATAGAAAAAGTCTGTGATACAATCTTGACTAAAAAAGTATGTTTGGTACAATCTTAATTTATGAAAATTGAGAAAATAAATAAAAAGCTCATAGAAGATGGATCATTTTCTTTCCTTCCTTCCTTCCTTCCTTCCTTCCTTTATGTGTTTAGACAGAGTCTCACTTTGTCACTCTGGGTAGAGTGCTGTAGCATCATAGCTCACAGCAACCTCAAACTCTTGGGCTCTAACAATCCTATTGCCCCAGCTTCCCAAGTAGAAAAAACTACAGGTACCCAGCACAACACCCAGCTAGTTTTTCTATTTTTAGTAGAGATAGGGTCTCATTCTTGCTCAAGCTGGTCTCAAACTCCTGAGCTCAGGCAATCCTCTCGCCTCAGCCTCCCAGAATGCTGGGATTACAGGCGTGAACCACCATGCCTGGTCTAATTTACTTTTTCTTACTGGTAGTCATCTGTTAAGTAAAAAAATATCACTGATGAATATGTAATAGCAAAACATTAAAATTTTGGATCATAAGTAAAACTTCAGTGACATAGTTACATCTTTTTTTGTTGTTGTTGTTATTTATTCATTACAACCCTGCTGTATTTGTAGTTTTTATACGCAAGAGCTGTTTGACCAAAGGGGAACTCTTGGTCTTATTATATAATTCCATTGTGACATATGCCCTTTAATTTGTGAAAATCATAATAAGAAATTACGTTAATACTACATTATGCTATTAACATATTTAGAGAATTGTTGCTACAATTTCTCCTGTTTAACAACATATTTGTTTAGAGAAAGCAAATGATTTATATATAATACAGAAAATACTGCATCTAATAATATTAATTTACTAATCTTTGACATGGCCTCCAGCCTCAAACCACAGGTTATCTGTTGTTTTTACATAAACATTCAGTGAACTTACTATTAATTAAAATACTAAGTCATTTGATATTATAGCAAACTGTTTTACACATTTATTATAGTCTGTGATAGGGACTTTGTGTTCTCTTATTTAATTCTCGTATAGCCCCATGAGATACATATATTATTTATCTCATTTTCTTATGAGAAAAAAAACAAAAAACAAAAAACAAAAAAAGTTTATCTCAGAGAAGTGCAGTGCCTTTCCTGAGAGAGACCAAAGGTATATAGAAGACCTGGGTTTTAAGTTCAAGTCTATTTGATTCTGGGTACTAAAACCCCTTTCTCTTTTATCTGTATTAATTTATTACAATTGTTCATGCAAATATTTTCTTTGTTTTTTTGACCTTTTTATAGTGTAATGAATCAATTCCCTCATTCAGTAACTATCACAACTACACAGTATTCAAAACAAAACATCCTATTCTTTCCTTCTCCAAGAAATAGTCACAATGATCTTGACTTTGATATAAAGTACTGCATATTTAATTTAAAAAAGGAAAGCTTCCTCCTTCACCCAACTCAGAGTTGCTTCTGATTTGAAAAACTTCAGTATGGGAAATATTTATGTTAAGGCAATAAACAAAGGCCATTCACATGAGAACAAACGAGGAAGCTAATTGTTCAAAGGCTGCTGTCGCAGGGAGTCAGCTACCATTACCTATGTTTGGCAGAGACTCAAAGACTTTCAGTGAGTGGGAAACAAATAAAAATTAAAAAAATAAAAGGAAATCCTGAGGGGATTCTGATGTCAGGTTGCTGTCATGGGGGGAAAACTGGCCCAGCTACTTGGACACAGGTCATTCTATGTATGTATTTAACTTGGGGAGCATACTGGGATTTCTTTGGTTGGTGCTGAGCTGGAAACAGGGAAGTTGTCAGTCATTGAGCACATCCTGACTATCTGAGCTGCTTACTGCCGAAGTTGTGGTTTGACTTCTTAGACTGGGTGTTCCAGAAGTTGTACTTTGGTTTCCTGGGCATCTAATGTAGCTCAGAGTCCCGTTGTCATACCTGGTCTGGCCTCGTCTCTCTCTATGCAGAGCTCAGTAGTCGTTTTCTTTCTCTCCCTGGGCTGCTCTTCCACCAATCACCAACTTACATTTCTTATCCCTTAGGGCTCTGGCAATGGCGGGAAGAAAAGAGCAGAAAGGCAAGCACAGCCTTCACGTGGGCAGCACTGGCAGCATCTGGGGAGGGGCTCCTCGGGGCAGAGTTAACTCTTTGGAATCCAAGTGAGGTTCTTGAACCAGAAGCGTCAGCATCGCCTTGGAATTTTCCAGAGCTTCCTGAATGAGATCCTATGTTTGAAAAGATACCGCAGTCGTCTGTGTGTACACTGACAGTTAGGAAGCACTGCTCTAGGGTGTCTTTGTGGGTTTCTCCTGGGTTTTCCCAGGGATACCCTTCAATAGCAATGATCATGGGGAGGGTGGGGTGTGCCCCTTCTACTGACTGCCTTCTGTTACTCTTCAGTCCCTGGGCTCGTTTTGTGAATATGTTCTTTATAGGCTGGGCCATTTTGCTCCTTATGCTACTAACATATCTACATCGGGTTAATCTATGTGTGGTACGGAAACACAGACACTTGCTTCCAGTCGGTGGAAGTGCGGTCACTCTCTCTCTCTGGCTCTCTCAGTCTGGAATTAACACACTCTCAGTTATGCACTGCACATTTGACTGTCTCACCCTAATCCATATATTGAAGGCCTAACCCTTACATGATAGTGTTTGCAGGCGGGGTTTGAGGGAAGGACTTAATTTTAGTTGAGCTTATTAGGATGGACCCTCTATAATGGAACTAGTGTCTTTAGAGTGGAAGAGATAAAATTTCATCTCTCTCTATAGATAAGGTTACAGCAACATGTGAGAGCTTTTTTACATCTATCAAAATTTCCGGCACAGATCAGGTGCTTAACAAGTGTTTCTAAACAATTGATATATTGAATAAACTAATTATGTGATATCCTAACATTAGAATAGGTAGTAAATGAAAGTGAACCTAGATTTTCTGCAATAAATGTCTCCCTTCTGTTGATCCATAGCCATTTCCATAGTATGTTAAAAAAAAAAAGAAGAGATAATGAGAAAAGCTATTATAGATATATCTTGTCTTTTAGGAGCTTTTGAAAATTAAGATGATAATTTAGCTAAATTTACATGCATATGTAGTCATTTATTCTATTGTATTTTTCCTTGTGGTTATTTTGTTTATGAAATAAAGGGAACATTCAAAATTTCCAATGCCTTCCAGGTGCATACCAATGCATTCACACACACACACACTGTATCTAAGTCAACTGATCATGTGGCTATTGCCTTTATATAATCAAAGAGTCAATATAATGCTATTTTCCTAAAGTTAATAATGTGTTTCTTATGATCATCCCCACTTTTACATGATCGTTTAGAATTATAAACACCATCATAGGCTAGAGTTTGCAGAAAGATTACATAGTTGTTGGTCTAACACGGTAGTAATGATTTGATTTGTTCCAGCAAATGTTGCCTTTGTATGGCATTATCAACCATTAACAACCAAATAATGCTTTATTCACCAGCAAGTTGTGTTAATGCTTTTCTGTGGCTCTTCTGAATTTTTCCATTACCAAAAAGCAATTCACAGAACTGCATTACAGCTGTCTTCTCAGACATCTGAATTGGCCTCACCACGATCATTTATCAAAACTAGTGCCAAATACCCTGAAAAACTTTTCTAATTGATGGCAGTGGGTGTTCAGCATTCAATGTTCAGGGATTTTAATGCAGTCTCTGTTCAAGCAACACTGTGAACACCTGTTATGAATTATCATTTGTAGAAGGCAGTGGTAAATATTAAATACGTGGATTATAAAAATGCATGTACCCTTGAGCCAAAAACTTAAATTGAATTTATATACTGTGGGGAATATAAGTCATTTCTCCTTAAGACTAAGGTCAAATATTATCATGATCATTAACAAAGGTCAACACAGCAGGTTCTGAGCCCTTACAAAAACTCAGTTAATTTTATATCTCTTGTGGTAAATGATTAGTAAGTTCTTGTTTATTTAAATAAAAATGATTTCTATTAAATTGAACCATTTTGAGAAATACATCCAATAATTTATAGTTCCATCTTTTGCTGAAATCTCACAAATTATTAATTTCATATTTATTATAATTCACATACATAGCTGATAACAAATGAATCAATAATCGTTGAAGGAATACATATTGTGAGAATTTTAAGGCAACAAAAAATTGCATCCTATTGCCGTTACAAGCAGCAATGTTTAAATTTTCTTATTGGAATTTCGAGTTTTTCTCTACATTCAGATTTTTATTTTCATTCATGAATTCTGTGGACATTCATACACTTTTTTCTTCAGTTCCTGAATGCTACTTTCCATTCATTTCTTTCTCTCTACATAAGAGGAAACAATTCAAAGATACTAATATAATACACCAACGCATCTAAAAATAGGGTTAAATACTCATAAAATGTAAAAGTATGTTTATAGCCATAAAGGGAGACTATGTGATACATAGGGGTAACTTTGTATGACGCTGATAACAAGTTCATAATGTAAGTAGTCAATCTTGAGGGCAGTTACCATGAAGTTCCACACCATGCCTGGATTTGGTAAAACAAAAACATAAAAAGTAAAAGAAACAATAGGTTAAAATAATCTCCCCAATTTAAAAGTCACAAAGAATAAATATTCTCAGTTGGAAATCTGGGTTTGCCGTTTAGGAAAATAAAGTAGAAACTGAAAATAATTCTAAAGTTCTGATGAAAACATCCATGTACGAACATTATCAAATAATCTTACCTGTTTAAAAGACAAAGAACAATGTCAGATAAGAAGAAGTTTCTCCCATCTGAAGAAAGTATACCACATGTACTGGCATTGTTACCCAGTCTAGAGAAAAACAGATCCAAGTCCACTGAGAAATTTACTATAAGTGGTAATACAGATTTTGGGTAAAAAAATGGTTTATTATAGTAGTGGTGACATGATAATAGAACATACACACCAGAACTTATACAACACTATGCATATACCTAGAACTTAACAAAAAAATCATTTTCTAAATGGATTGGATAGACAGAATAAAGTGTACAATATGGAAGACAACATCTGAAATTTTGAGAGATCTTTGAGAGAGAAGAAAGACATGTGGGGGGAACCCAGACAACCCAGACCAAAGCAGCATCTGTGCCTCTGGCGTGTTGACCTTTCTAGCCCAGCTGTCATCGAACTGTGGCCCAACAGCTAGTCCAGCACAGTTGACAATATGTAGAACAGGAAGTCCCAGTAAATTCCTGTGTATTTATGGTCTACACAGTCCTGAGCAATAAAATGGCTACTGATTTAAGCTCCAAGTTCACCAACAGCAATGGGTAATGGAAATACCCACTCGTTTACGATCTAAGGCTCATTCAGGAATGATGAGTCCTCTTATAATTCTTTCACAGTGTTTCCAAAATGGTCACTTTTTAATTCCACCATTCCTTCCACATTTCTTTAGATGGAATTCCATAAATGCTTTTTGCTCATTAATGATTGTTTTTTCTTTACCCTACGATATTCTGTGAAGAAAGAGAATATTTTACTTCTTTCTCTTTAATTGCCAAGTGTCAGGGTAAGTAGCTGATCCTCTAGCTACATCCAGAAGGGCCCAGGGACATTTTCATTTTCTACTCTTTCTCTTTCTTTATGTCTCGTTTCTGTTATATGAAATATATTTTACTTATTTGTTATGTTTCAGTGAATTGCATTTTTCTTTTACTTTTTTTGCAACTTTTGGCTGGGGCTGGGTTTGAACCTGCCACCTCCAGTAAATGGGGCCAGTGCCCTATTCCTTCGAGCCACAGGCACCACTGGCAGTCAATTGCATTTTTAATATTGATTTTGTCCAGTCTTTCCTGAGTCCTTTCATATCACTTTCTTTGCAATTTAATTGAATCCATTATCTTTGAAAATGCCCTACTATTTTCTTACAACCAGTTATCCATGACTAATCTTTCATAATTAATCTAAATCTAACAGCCAACCATCATTAGCCTTGTAATCAGCATTTCTCTAAGGAGACATGATTTGTTTTAATGCAGATCACAATCTGAGAGGCATGGGTGCTCATCACCATCAGGCTGTCATTCTTTCTTCCATTTTTTAGCACCTAAAGATAGGAAGCTTGTACTTTAATTTAATTTAATTTTTATACTATTAGATAAGTGGTAAAAATCATTGGCATGATTCAAACTGCCTTCCAAGAGAAGCTTAATGACCCTTCTGACTTTTTATGTAGATGAACGCCATCATTCCCTGAAGTACATAAAAATGGAATTTTAGTCATTACTAAAACCTGTAGGCTGTTGGTTGTCTAAATCGCCTAACATGTTAAATCTTCCAGTCATTTTAGACCGAAAAGCTGGACTAAATAACTAGTAAGTCACTACCATTTTTTAAAATTAATTTCCTTGATATTTAGACCCTTGCTGGCCTCTCTCTCCTGTCCACATTTTTGCAACGTGAACACAAAATGGATTTCCTATTTTTTGAGTTAGGGTTAACAAGTTAATTAGGTATCAGTAAAATTGGTTCAAAACTTTGTTAGTTTTAACAAACACATACAGTCATGTAAACACCACCAACATGAAAGTACAAATTAGTTTTATCAATGAAAAAAAATACCACATATTTTGTTACATCTACATCTCCCTCCATACCAGACCCCGGTATCACTAATCTGTTTTGTTTGTTTGTTTTTATGGCTTTACCTTATTCAGAATGCATATACTTGAACCACACAGACGGTAATCTATTGAGTTAGGCTTCTTTCACTTAAAAAAAGTTTACATCTAAGATTCATTCATATTGTTTGTATGGATGTATAAATTGGGTGATGTATCAACTGGTTGAAGGAAGTATGGGTCGTGAGGAGTCTGGCTCCAGGCCAATCTTTTAGACATAGTCATAAGCAATTAAAAAGCTTCACTGGGAAGCTGTAGGGGGAGAAGCTTCCTTCTCCATACCAGATTTGATAATTTACACTTTTCTGAGGGAGTTGCTCTCAAACGTTCAGCACCACTCCCACCCCCTGCTGCAGATTCAGCCCCACCTATGTGCATTAGCTATACTCTGGGCCAGGCGCCTCAGTTAGGGGACTTCCTTACTAGGACCTGGCTGAGAAATTTCCTAGTTGCAAACACAAAGACCTTCTTAGCAAAAGACTTTGACTGAGGTATTTTTCCCCACTTTGACTTACTAAATTTCTATTTCTAGCTCTTCCCAAACTCCCCTCCCAGCACCTCAGCTCCTTAAAAGTGCAAGAGGGTTCTCAGCAATGAGGTAATCTCTAGACCCCACCCCAAGAGCTGTCCTGCTGTCATCTGATTCTAATCCAGTGCTTTCCCACAAGCTGGGGATGTCTGGATGTCTCTCCCCTTTTGTCCTTTTGGTGATACTGCTGCAGTAAGAGAAGACAGCATGACTGTTATCTTCAGTCTGGCTCATTGTTCCAATCGGCTAACTCAAGACCTGGCATCTTAGCAAATTGCGTCCAGATTTTAGCCACTAAAATTATTAGCATGTAGATTCTTATGTGGGACGGAGTTTTCATTTCCTTTGTGTAAATAACTAAGAGTGGGGACTCTAGGTGTTATGTTATGGTAAGTGGATTTTTAACTTCATTAGAAAGTGCCAATTATGACTGTGACGTATGAAAGTCAAGAGTCGCTCCACATCCTCACTATTTTTAGCATTTCTTGTCCTCCCTTTCCTCCCCTCTTCCTTCTTCTCTTCCTTCTTTCCTTAACAGTTGCTAGTGGTGGTTCTTTATAGTTTTAATTTACATTACTGGGATGAATAATGATATTAGCCATCTCTTTGTGTGCTAGTTTTCCATTCATACATATTTTCAGCTAAAGTGTTAACATTTGGGGCCCATTTTTATCATCATGTTTTCTTCACGACCGTGTATAAAAATGACATTAGTTTTTGTGACAGAGGAGTCGTGTCCTGAAATTTTGCTGTAAATTTCAGTAGTTTTGTTTTATTTTTAATTACTTGGCATTTTCTATGCAAATAATTCTGCTGTTTTAAATAAAGAGAATTTTATTTTTATTTTCTAGTCTCTGCCCTTTACTTATATTCCATACCTTGTCTTGCCCAGGATTTCCAGTCTGATGGTGAAAGGAGTGTGAGGGATGTACATGATATGTGAGGGAAAGTACTTATTCTTTCATCATTACGTTTGATATTAACTGCAATTATTATGCACACGATCTTTAGAAGCTTGATGAAGTTCATGTAATTAAAAAAATTTTTGAGGATTTTTTTCATGCATCGATATTGACTTTTTACAAAGATGTTCCTTGCATTGAAAAGGTCATGATTTTCCTCATTTAGACTAAAAATACACAGGATTGATTGGTTTTAAATGTTCAACCAACCTTTCATTCTGTGTATAAACACCACTTATTCATGCAGAATGATTTATTTTATATTATTTATTTTATGTAATACTGGACTCAAATTTCTGACGTTATACTCGTTGCTTTTGCATTTAAGTTCACAAGAAATAATGGTATGAACATTTTTTTGTCATAATGTTTTATTTTTCTGCTACGGATTGTATGGTGAGATTGACCTTACATTCTAAAATAGGAAATGTTCCCTACCCTTTAGTTTTATAAAAGAGTTCATGTAAACTCTGTATTGTTACTTCTTTAAACGTTAAGCTAATGGTGAAGCTCTCTGTGCTTCAGGTTTTTTTTCTTTTTTTTTTTTCTTTTTTTTTTTTTTTTTTTTTTTTTTTTTGTTATTGCTCTTTGTGTTTGATTGGTTTTAATTACAATCTCATTCCCTTTAATGGATGTGAAAAATGCAGGCTTTCCAGTTTCTGGTATGATAAGTAATGACATGTTAACAGCTTAGAAGTTATTAGCTCTATTCCCACAAGAGAAAAATAGATGAATTTTCTATTTTAAATATTTCTTTGCTCCAAACCTCATGTCGAAATTTAATCCCTGATGTTGGAGATGGGCTGCAATGGGAAGTGTTTGTGTCATGGGGTAAGATCCGTCAGGTACAGGTTAATGTCCTTCTCAGGTGTGGGTGAGTCCTTAACTCTCCTAAGTTCACGTGAAAGCTGTTGTTAAAAAGAGCCTCCCTTATACACACCCTTGTTTTCTCTTTTGCCAGGTGATCTGTTGCGCATGAAAACAGATCTGGCTGTTCTTCCCCGTCTGTCATGAATGCAAGCAGCTTGAGGCACTCGCCAGATGTTCAATCTTGAACTTTTTCAGACATCAGAATCTTGAGCCAAATAAACGTTTTGTTTTCATTATAAATTACCCAGTCTCAAGTCTTCCTGCATAGTAACACAAAACACACTCAGACAATGAGCAAACTGAACATCGATTTTTCTTGGAACCATAGAAAGTGAAATCTATTGTGAGTCTGCTGGGAAATTAACTTCCCTATAATTTGTGGGGAGGGGGAGTGAATGAGGAGAATTATAGCTACACCCTGCTTCCCTGGAACAGAAAGAAGTCACTGGATCATAAGCTGGTAAGAATGCTGCAATAGTAATTTTAAAGTATTGCTAGAAAATTGGTGTGGACTACTGTGAAACTGAGAAACTACTGGCTGCTACAACCTTCAGGAGGTTTTCTACACATTTGTGACCTTTACCCTTCAAGAATCCTATTAGGTTTTGATAGTGCAAAGCCAAAATAAATATCCTGATATTTGTGCTAGGGAGTGAGAGAAAGCAAATATTTTGAAATATGCCCAGGGCATCCGCCATAGCAGTGGTGCTCTCTGCAAGGGAAAAACTTCATCCTAACCCTATCACATCTACAAGCAAAGAGCAATTAACAAATTTTAGTCCTCTCCACCCATACTGTTTCACCTAAGGAGGAAAAAAATGCCCAAAAGTACTCACAGAGGTCACAAGTGGGACGCATACTGGTGCTTAATCAAAAGGTAAATGCTCTTGATTTATATCGCTAAAAATAAAAAATAACTAAAATTAATATATTAAGGGCTAATATATTAAGGGCTAATGGAAAAAGTGGGCAATGTACAAAAAGAGCTGGGTAATTTAAGCACAGTGGGAAACAATTCTAAGAATAAAAAAGGAAATACTGGAAAAATACTATGACAGAATTAATGCCCTTCACAGACTCATCCCTAGACTGCACGTGGCTAAGAGCAGAATTGATTAGCTTGAAGACAGACCATTAGAAACTTCTGAAACTGAAAATCAAAGAGAAGTAAGAGTAAAAATGATAGAATTTTATATCCAAGTCTATAAGATAATTCACAAGGTATAACATGTGCATTATTCTAAAACCAGAAACAAAGAAAAGGAATGTAGCAGAAGAAATATTAAAAGTGATAAAGACTGAGAGTTTTCCAAATTAGTGTCAAATTACACATCACAGATCTGGGAAGTTCAGAGTAAACCAAATAATATAAATACCAAGAAATTCTATGCCTTGGTATATGCTATTCAGACACGAACTAGAATCTACATAGAAAAGAAAGAGCCTCAGAGAAGAAATACATGAAATTTAGTAGAAAGAAAAACCAAGCAAATTATGTTTTCTAACTACATTATGGTAATTGATGTCTTATTGATGTTAAAGAATTGATCCACTCATATCAATGTTTCCACTTATTGGCAACTGATGTCCATAATAATGACTTATTCTCCATTTGTGTGTTGGGTCCGTAGTGATATCCTCTCATTAATTATTAACTTTGGTAATTTGTATCTTAATTCATTTTCTCAGTCAACTTGGCTATAGTTTGATCAATATAAAAACAATTTTATAAATATGGTTTTTGATTTTATTGATTTTCACTTTCATTTTCCTATTTTCAATTTTATTGGTTTTATTCTCTTATTTATTAAAAGGAAATAGCTATTCTTGAAAAGAACAAATAATTAAATTCATACCAATACTGCCACTTCATATTTCGTATTATATCTTTTATTTTTAATTAATGTACTTGATGATTTTATGTTTCTATTCTTCCTCTTTAAATCAAAAGTTTTCATGTTAGGCACATTACTATAATTACTCATTTGCATTTTTAAATAATTTATATAAAATCATTTTATAATATTACAACTAAACCAAAGCAGTGAATAAATTTGTGTTTTTGCTGCAGTTCATTTGCTTTTTGTTATATATAACCCAGTATAAATGTTGAGACAAAATGTATTTACTTATGCAAAGTCTTATGAAAATTATTTGCTTCGGGAACTTATATAATAGATGAGATTATTCAATTATGGTACACAAAACAAAAATATTAAGTTTTATTTGAATTTTTACATTGAAATTTACTTTTATGGTTTAATTTTAATTCTGTACATTCAAGAATGTACATTTTACATAAAAAATAATATAAAAGAGTATATTCAAAAAATTCTAGTTTCCTTTCCTTTATACCTGTCCCAATTGTCTTATTATAGTTAAAAAATATATTATTTTTTGATTTCTCCTTTTAGTTTTACTTTTTCCTATTTAAGAAAATATTTAATATACAAATGTATATGTGTATATATTACGTGTACACATATATACACACAAATATACATACATACATATACACACATACTTCACTACACATAAGGTAGCCTACCCTGTTTATTGATTTGCCGTGGCTCTTTTAATGTAAAACTATATTCCAGAAATAACTCAATAGTGGTGTATGAAAATCTTTCTCATCCAATTTCCCAGCTGCATATCATGCATATGTTAATAGTATACTTAGTCTTACTCTTTCTTGATGGGCTTTTAGATGTTTTCTAAATAGGAGTAAAGCATACTCATACTTTCATATCAATAAGTCTAGAATAAGGCTTAAAGTACAATGTGAATTTTAAATTGATACATGTCATTTGAAATTAGGAATACATGCCAACATTTATTAAAATGTAACGTATGCAGAACCACTGGCCTAACCTATTATTAATAAGAATTAAGTAAATTGAATATGTGTGCACCTGTGCTGTATACAGATATATATCCATTTATATATATATGTGTATATGTATTTCTAGATATTTAGATAGATAGATTACAATATAAATACAGATATCACAGAATTGTTTTTGATAGAAAATAGAATGTACATATTTTTATTAGTTTAGGGGTTAGGTAAAATTTGTATCAAGTTATGGATTTAAAATATTACGATCGATCTATGTGGACTGGTTCACGGCTACACGTATTATACAACAACATTCACATCATAATCTTACAAAATTATAGTGATAGTTTGTTCCAAATGTTTGTATCTTAAAATATATGTGCTTTATGTTTATATTTACATAAACAAATATTTACATAGCGATAAAGTGTCAACAGTGGCAAACTCTAGATTAATATAACCTTAATTTTGGACAGACAATAAATGGATTACATCTCAGTTAACTTCATAGAAAGGAGTCTGAATTTGCAGTCACACTATAGTGCAGCAAACAAAATGGTTGGCATAGCAAAGAGATGAAAACTCATAAATTCCTTGCCCGTGTTGACTCAGAAATCAGTGATAACAGCTTTTGAGCAAATTAACCTCTGAGTAGGTCACCAGGCTCCCTAAGGCCAGTTGGATCTGATTGCAGGGTTGGCAGTCTAAAGTCAGCAATCATGCTTCTTCTAACAAGATAGGGGAAAATGACTCTGAAATAGTGCGGCCCCTATAAATCTTTTCTTCATTTCTGTGATTAAGGACACACAGCATCTTAATACTAATGAGAAAATAGATTGTGGCTGTCTTGGAAATTATTTTGTTCAAGAGAGTTATGATTCCTTCCTGATATGTAGAATAGAAATTTTAATGGATAGATCACACTAAAATAAATAAGAAGTTCCTGGGTGATGCCTGTGGCTCAAAGGAGTAGGGCGCCAGCCCCATATGCCGGAGGTGGCAGGTTCAAACCCAGCCCTGGCCAAAAACTGCAAAAAAAAAGAAGTCCCAAAGGAGGGCCTAGAACAAACTATAAATCATATTGAGGATATAAAAGTATTAATAACATAATCCGTAAAGCATTATTTAACACAAAAAAATAATTTTTAGGAAAACATTCTGGTGTAACTCTATAAACGATTTTTCCAGTTTGCACAAAGTAATCCTAGTTTATACCTAAAGTCTCAATATAACCAAAAATAATTCCCCTTTTGACTCTCAAAGGAATGCTCTAGATTGAAGAATAGAAATTATATTCCCCCCCCCCATATATACACCACAGGAAGTAAGAAGATTTTCCCCCTAAGTTTTGGGGCCTTTGCCTTAGAAGTTACTTTAGTTTATAGTATTCACCAAATAAGGTTGCCTCCTTGTCATCAGATTTTAGCTTCAATATTATCTTCTCTGAAGTTTTTGTTAACACTATTATTTAGGCATAAATTCAAATGAAAATAATGTATAGCTGAAATAGGAAGGGATTTGCTTGCCTTTACATCAAGTACTTTAGAAATGGTTAATCTTATACTGAAGCTAAGTTTTGCCATCAAGGGCCAAGGAATTTTGCACTCCACTGTGGTTAAATGAATAGGCCTTTGTTCTCGTATCTATTCCCTTATGGTTTCAAAGTCACCATTGCATCTTCTAAATGTATGTTCACCCTCCAGGCAGGAAGACAAAAACAGGTCAACGGTCAAAGTTTTTCTCGTTTCAAATTTTACTTGAGACCCTTTAGGAATATTTTCTTACATCTAGCATATGACTTCTGTCAGATGAAAGGGAATTTGGGGAAGTGGGAACGTTTGAAGGACACTGTAGCCTCTTGAAAAAAATTGGCTTCTCTTCACATGGAAGAGAAATGCATTTGTTTTAAGCAAATAAGATCACATGCCACTTTGACTACCAAAGAATACTCAAAACCTGGATGAATGAATAGATGTTTCAGAAAATTCCAGCAAGGATGGGTGACAGAGAACTAAGTGAGGCACCTGTGTGTCTACCCCTTGCCTATCACCACTGGGTACTGGACGCAAACCTGGGGAAAAACTAAAAAGTGTTCTTTGACTGGAAATATGTTTTCACCACCAGACAAAATCAGGACTGGAAGTATTGTGCCTGGTTATACAGAAAAATATCAGTTGTATTATTTTTATAGTTGTTTCACAGATTGAGATTTATAAATGCTATAGTTTTAAACAGCATATTCATTTCCTCCTACTGATATCTAGAAAGGTCCTGGAAAGAATTTTGCAAAAGAGATTATACCAAGGTGTGAGACCACAGTATACCTTATTCACAATTTAAATTTATTCTGAAGTATTTATTTCCTTCCTTTACTGCATCTAGAAAAGAAAGAGAACATTATTTAGGACATATTCACTATGTTCCATATTCTTTTATTGATTTTACCGTTATCCCATGACCTTACACAAAAACTCAACCACATGACAGGACAAAAAATACTGCATCCTTTAAAGTAGGAGCTTAGAAAATATAAATAAATTTGCTCCCAGCTTTCTATAATTGCATATTTTAAATAATTGTGGAAAATTTTTGTTGTTTGTGAAGCACTACCAGATGGTCAAGAGCAGAGCTTGCAAGCAGCCGGCTCAGTCTCTGACAACACCTTTGACAGGTGTATGCTCAAGAGAAACAGAATAAGCACTTCATCTCTTCTCATTCCACAAGTGTGAAAGGGCGTATTGGATCCAACACTTCTCATGTTTAACACATGTTCTTCCTTTTAATGCAAAGTACTTTTTTTTTAATGGGTTAACACTTTAATCTCACTTGGTATATCGAAAGGCTGCTAAATAGCATCTTAGAAAGGTACTCAGTAAAGAATTGAACAAACATCAACCCTGCAAGAAGCATGCCAGAAGTATAAGGAATTGATACTTCTAGGAGCAACCTTTAATTGATGGCAGAAGTAGGAATCTAAATATTCCATTTTTTAAATCCACATGATGGATATATCTGATCTTGTTCTACACAGCATCCTGATACTCCCTAGCAGGACTGATGACTAATTGCTAAGAGCAGTAATGGATTCTTTTTCTTCCATGACTTCTACCCCTCACTCCTTCATTCTTTCCTTCCTTCCTTCCTGATAAGCTCACATTGTTAAGACTTTCTAACATCACCTTCCATATAAATTAGTTGTTTCCAAACTGTCACTGCTGGGTCTTCTTCTTCTAGAAGGTAGCTTAGATCACCTAGAATTTTCTTGGCTATGGCAAATACATGTACCTCCTTAGTGGAAAATTATCACTCTTAGCACAATCCCAGGAGTCCAGGGCTCACTTCTGGGTTAATGGTCCAATTGCCCTTGTGATTTGCTCTTTGTATAAACAACAATACCAGCTTCAAGGACTTCTGTGTGGTACAGCAGCACAGCCTACCCTCCCCACACACATACCCCCATGAGTTGAGGTTTAGTGCTCTCCATTTACAGTCTTAAAATTCTTAATTGTATTATCTTTAAACTTACATATTTTTGAAGTCTAGTAGGACAACAGAGTGTTTTCAGGAGGCTTAGCTCAGACCCAACTGGGCTTCCTGCCACTTCCCAGCCTCCCTCGGATGATGTCTGACTGCCTATCCCAACAACACTCAACGACTACTGTCAGATAGGCCTTGAAGGGACCTCATTTAGTTGTTAGAACTGTCAAAATTGGGTGCTCATGCCTGTGTGCTGAGCTGGGGAGCAGGTCATTGGCAACCTGTGAGATGAACCCATCCTGTGGATATCACCTGATCCACAGAACCACATAATATTAAATTGTAAATAAAACAATCATGAAAGGTATATTAATGGGCAATCTGATGCCATAAAAATTTTGGCAAATCTGGTGGCTTAAAACAATGAAAATGTATTACCCTACCTTTCTGTAAGTTAGAAGTCTGAAAATGGTATCTCTGGCCTAAATTCAAGGAATTTGTGAAACTTTGTTTCTTTCTGGAAGTTCTGTGGTCAGATCTGGGTTCTTACCTTTCCAGCTTCCGGACGCTTCCTGTGTTCCCTCATGATGCCCCACTCTAAAATCAGCTAACTAGAAAATGAATTTTCTTTTCACTATGTACCCTAACATTCACTAGGCTCCAAAGGTTAGGACATGGATATTTTTTAGATACTATTATCCTGCCTAAAAAGAGGTTGAAAGAGAGATTGGAAAAAAACAAAAGTAAAACACAAGTCTGTTTTTAAAACAAGTGGCCCACATTTTTATTTTGCAATTGGACCACAGAAATTATGCAAACTACTCTAGAAAGTACCTCAGTAGAACCTATGCTGACTCTCCTCCTGGTCCTCATCTAGTTCACAGGAATTGTTCATGTCTTTCTTGCCTGCTTAGATCCTGGGGTGTCCCCTGCCTCTGGCTCTGTGGATTCCTATCTTTCACAAGCATAAGTCACACATCAGGCTTCACCTATCTCAAGTCAGGGCCTCTGCATTCTCCCATGGAATTCCTCTCAGCAAACTTAAAGTAAAGACCTAACACCCCTTACCCTCGTCCCCTGTGTCCTCACAGTGCAGAAACAGCTTTCTACAGGGAAAATTTTCCCCAGCTCATTGTGCCCACTTTGACAGATTTTCTATATCTTTGTTATATTACTTTCTTGTGGCTGCTATAACAAATTAGCAAATACTGGCTTAAAACAACAGAAATTTATTCTATCAAAGTTGTAGAGTTCAAAAATCTACAATCTTTATCAGTGTATGGAAATTGAGGTGGCAACTGGGCTATACTCCATCCAGAGCTGTTGGAGAGAGCTCCTTCTTTCTGTCTTCCACCTTCTGCTGGCCGCTTCCAGTCTCTCCCTTGTCACAACATCACTCCACTTTTCAAGGTCAGCATCTTCAGGTTCTTTGTTCTTTCTATCTCTTTCTGATAAGGAGACATGTAATTGCATTAGAGCCCACGTGGATAACCCAAAATAGTAACCCCATCTAGAAATGATTAACTTGATCCCATCTGCAAAAATTTTGTTGTATCATATTTACAGATTGTGAGGATTAGAACTTGAAGTTTGGTGTTATTTTTTTTTTCTTATTTTTTGGATGGCACAAGTAATTTTTAGCTTACCACACTTGATTTGATAGAAAGGTCCAAAATTGTGATCCGAGTTTCTCTAAATCTTTTAGTAATTATTTATTCACATAGAGTGGTATGTCTCTTCTTCACACTGGCAACTGGTATCTGTTCTATTAACACCCTATTCGAAACAGAGGCAGGAAGAATTTCATTTTAATAATCTTAATGAATATAAACTGAACAAAAGGAGAAGTCAGCAACATTAGATTTTTAAAATTAATCACTCATCATCACAAATGCTACACATACGTACAAGACATAACTTGGACAGTCATTGACGGCAGTCTCTTAAAAATAACAGTTTGAATAATTCCATTGGCTAGAGAGTCAGGTTCAGGCAATCAAAGGTGGATGGGAATATCAGTGTACCTAAAACACAAATGCATCTAGCTTCGTGGCCTTGGCAAGTTTCATGTCTTCTATGAACTCAATTGTTTTTACCTGGAAAATGAATATAAAAAATGTTTTTACAGAGATAGTGTAAATGTACAAAATGAAGTAACAGGTATAAAACCACTTTGAAAAATTTTATATACTGTAATGTAAGAGATTTGTTCTATGACACAGTAGAGTACCTGTCAGGATATTTGCAGTGGCTTTTATCCAGCCATATACTAGAAGTTTATGAGTTCAAGGTACTTTTAAGTCTACTTGGAGAGAGATCTACACAGGGAACTAAGCATAATACCACTGAAGAATGAAGAAGAAAGCAGTCTCAGTCAGCTTGGGATGCTGTAGCAAAATACCACAACTGGGTGACCTACACAACACTTATTTCTTACAACTCTGAAAGCCAGGAAATTCAAGTTCAAAGGAACAAGCATTCATGATTTGGTGAGGGCCCTCTTGCAAGCTTGAAGATGACCATCTTATTTTTTGTATCTTCCCATGGCAAAGAAAGAAGGGACTCTGATTCTTCCTCTTCCTATAAGGGCACCAATCCCATTTTGAGACCTTCATTCTTAGGACCTCACCTGACCCTAATTCCCTCTCTATGGTCTTCTTCCAAATACCATCACATTGGGGATTGGGTATGAGGACCTCTGCAGTTCTGAGGATTATTAGACAGAGACATCATCCCTCACTTTGGATTTGTCTGACTGTTTTATCATTATTAGATGAGAGATCATGTACCCTCCTCACATCTACCAGTAGATATGTGGCATCAACATGATAGTACCATTGACGTCAACCTGGATCATTTGGTTTAAGTAGTGTCTGCCAGCTTTCTCCAATATTAAAATTACTGTTCTTACTCCTTTCTATGTCATATTTTTTGGTACAAAGTCATTAATTCCATCCCACTTGTGAAGATTTAGCTCCACTGTCTTGAATGAGAATATCTATTAATATATCTAATGAGCTACTTATCTTAGTTTTCTAGGGATTCCATAACATAATCCCACTGACTGGGTGTCTTACACAACAGAAACCTATTCTCTCACAGTTCTAGAGGCTGGAAATACTAGGTAAAGTATAAGCTGAGGAGGTTTCTTTGGCAGCTTCTCTTCTGGCTTGCAGACGGATACCTCTGGATGCCTCTTCTGATGCTTCTCCCTTCCATGTACATGCACCCCAGCGTCTCATTTTATTCCTCTCTTCTATTTATAAAGACATTAGTCAAACTGACTTCGACTCCACCCTAATGGTCTCATTTTAACTTAATCACATTTTTTAAAGCCCTATCTCAAAAAAAAGTCACTTATGGAGTAATGGGGCTTAAGACTTCAACATGAATTTTAGGAAAACACAATTCAGCCCATAATACTATCTACCATTTGGAATTCTTCTGTAAGAAAAATTATTAACCATTATATATATTAGCATGGATTTCATAATAATTGTTTTGTAGTTTAAGTTATAATTTAATACTACATTTTTTCAACATTAGTTGTTGAGGGCATTTTTCGATTGGTCTGGTGTTCCTTAGTTTTTAAAATGTGTTTTGTGCATATTACCTTCTGATATTTTAATCAGGGATTCCTTCAATAATAACTTGCGCTCCTGCAATTACTAAGTGTGCAAAGAAGTAACGTAAGTCGATTCTAATCATGTTTCTTTGACCAAAACAACTCATTTGCCTTCAAGGGAGTGTGATGAAAGGTAAAGCTGTCCAGATTTCAGGGAGAAAAAGAAATAATAATAAATAAATAGTACTATTATTTATTTAATGATAAATAGTACTAATAATTATAAATAAATAGTACTATTGTTTGGGGAGTTGGTTACTTAATATTTAGAATTTCTTTGTGGCAGAAATAGTCAACCTTTTTAATAATTTATTTTAAATTTTTCCAAATGGTGTTACACGTAACATTCAATTACTTTTTGAAATTTAATTTTAATCTTGATTGTCTTTGTCGAGTCTTTGAGGCATTTGCAACTAAAGCAAGAATTCTGAGCAACCTTACATAATGGCCTTAAAGACATTTCTAGGATATACAAACGGTTTTAGTAAATCATAGAAAAATATGGTTTTTAATGCACAGCACAAAAATTAAGTTAAAGGATAAACTTTTTCCATGGCTCCAAGGACTAAAGTTATATTGTAATGAGAAAAAAAATACATTATTAGTGTTCTTGCCCTAACCGTGTTTTTAGTGTTAAGATGTTAGTGGAAATTATATAGGGGCAAACAAGGCTCTGTGATCAAGTAAGTGGGAAATTCTAGCGAAAATAAAGCTAAGTTTATTCACTGTTGAATTTTGAAGACTTTTATTGATATAAAGTGTATTTCATGAATTTTCTGATAAATACTTAGTATACAATATTTGCCAAAAGTATTTGAATGTAGGTTTAGTCTTGCTTCAGAAAAAGCCGAGCCTGAACTAAAGCTTTGCTGTTCAGGGAGTCTATTTGGTAGGTCATCCCAGAGAACAGGAGTTGGGCACAGAGCATGAAAGAAAAATAACACAAGATTAAGTTACCAAAGTGATCATCACTATGGTTGGCTAGTGTAGATCTCACCTGTGGCCTTTTGAGAAACCTTATAAAATAGACCATAGAAGTAACAGCCTGGGGAATGATTGGGAAGATTTTATTCATCAACTTCTACTCCTGATGGGTCATTGATGACTCCATCTGGAGTAACGATTGGGGTCGCATGTCTGAGTGTTAGGTTGGCTCCTTACAGCAGTGTCAATTTGTTATGTCAGATAAGTCCCTAGGTAGAAAATAGAAGTACAGGGCCCAAGTCGAAGTGAAAACTGGTAAGGTTCACCTGTACGAAGGAGGTCTAAGCCTACTCAGAACCCGTGGCTACATCACCACTACAGGGAGCCAGAGTAAGAGTTGAGACCCAGGAATCTGATGGTCTAAATACCATCACCAGTACCACACCCCTCACACCCTTTGAGAGGAAAGGCATACATTTTGGGAAATCTAATTTAAACCATCTATAGTAAAATATATATATATAGTAAAATACACACTCAGACTGCTGTAGGAGAGTTTGCTTTGAGGATCAACTTAATTTCTTTGTGGTGGTCAAATCAATCTATAATTGTAAAACATAAGAATATTAATGCTCTGAATAATATTGATTACTTTCTTATAAAATTAGAAAAGGACTGTATAGTGAATGCTTTCATCTTTATACAAATGTTTTACATCGTTTTTCATATATTTACATTTAAAATATTGGACCATAAATGGATAAAAATATTTATTAATAAAGCAAATTATAAGTTTTATGAAAAAATGTTTATAATGTAGTTATGTACTGATAAATCTGTAAAGCATTTGTACACATAAACAGATATAAAGAAACTTTTCATTTAGCCTCTGGGTTCACAGAGCTATTTCATTATAAAACACCAAAATATTTGTTATTTAAATATATGCATGATTACTTGTGTATATTTGTGTATGTGAATATGTGTGTTCATATGTATAAACACATTTGTTTTTTAAAAATAATATTATTTGGCATGTGAAGCCTTTTATACCCCTGTTCCTAATTTACTCGTGGAGAACACATTCATGAAATATCACTGGAATGTTATTACTTTTATAGTCCTGACGTCTGCATTTCTACTAAAATCAAAATAATGAAAGAGTCATTTAACAATATAAGTTCTTATTTACAAGGATAAACACCTATTGAAAAATCATGGCATCAGGGATAGTACCTTAAAAATATAACAAAAAGGAAACATCAAACAGTAAATGCAATTTAGAAATGAAAGAAAATGAAAAGCTAAAATATTGGCTTCTAACTCCCTGAAACATTTAGGAGTGGTGCTTTTATGTTTTTCATGACTTTTATAATTAGATGAGAATTCATAAAGTTTAGAGTGGTAAAATAGAATAGCTATAATGTTACGTCTCCTACGTTTGATTAAAAATGAACTTTCTTGTTTTCACAAATGATCTTTCTCCAATCTACTTAATTATAATAATGCTTTCAAAATCACTGAATCTAATTTACAAGCTATGTAAAACAGCATATGAACACACACCACAAACTGATTATGCAGCCTTGAGAACTTTTATCTAAGTGGTCGATCCCCTTGCCTATCCGGGAGCAGTACCTAGAAATGCCACCATGGAGAACTATGGAATATTCAAATGGGCACTATGGTGTCAGAGAAATTGATACCACTATCTTGACTGTCAGTAGGACACCGGCTCAAATGCCTTCTTTTAAAACTCAACTATGGTTCTTTGTCTATATTCCTTGTTCATGAGTTTTAGCCAAGAGCTATTCATTTCAGTTTAACTCCAACATCAAATATCCGTTTTACTTTGATCTAAGAGCAAATATACCATTTGATGAAAGGCTTATTTTTGTGCTCTTACATTCCATACCCAAATTTAGCTATATGTGGAATCAAATCTGACTCCACAAACACCAGAAATGAAGAATCTAAAACTCAGTTTTAACAGGTTTTAGAGTCTTTCCCAATGTGCTAGTCAATTGTGTATGTTAGCTTGGCTGTGCCACCCACTTGCTGGTCATCCTCTGAGAAGTTGTTATGAGCTGTTTCTTGGACTAATTAACATTTAAATGAATAGAGTTGTAGTAAAGCAGACTACCTTCTGTAATGTGGGTTGGCTACATATGATCATTTGAAGAGGCTGTATAAGATGGGAAGTCCTCAAAGAGGAAGGATATCTTTGTCTAGATTACCTTTGGACTCAAGACTGCAATATCAACAATATTATCTCTATTCAGAATTTCCAGCCTCTTGCTTATCCTGAGAAATCAGACATTGCCAGTCCCCCCTACTGAGTGGCCCAACTTGTTGAACATTCTCTCTCTCTATCTCTCTCTGTATCCCGTTGTCTCATCTTCCCCATTTCCATGTATGTTGTTCCATTTGCTAAACCCAAAGTTGGAGTCATCTTTACTCTTTGCTTTCTCTCATATCACATATTTAATCCATTGTAGTATTTATTGTAGCTTCTGTCTTAGAAATGTATCAAGATTCCAACCAATCTACATCACTCCCACTGCTTAATAGTGCAAGTCACCCCATAAATGAACTCCCTAGTATGTATTCAACACTGCTGCTATAGTAATACCATGAAATACAAAGTCAGATATAAGGACTCCTCCTTTGAAAACCCACTCAGAAACTGCCATCTCACCTAAAATGAAATTAAACTTTCTTACTGTGGTCTATGAATCCCTATATAACCATGTCTTTCACTGTTTATAGAAATAATCTACAACTTCCTTCCCTCTCCATATTCCAATATATAAAGCTCTGATATGTGGTTCTTTTGCGGTTCTTTTGTATTATAATGAAAAGAGGGTCTTCCTAACCCCCAAAGCCAAAATTTTTTATGGAGCTTCTTTCAGTTTCATCTAAAAAGTAAAAACTATTTCCACAGCAGCACAAATTGGACACTTAGGAAGTAGGTGGTGTGTGACTGTGTGTATACGCATATAGATTTAGTTTATGCGTCTGAACAAATATATGTCATTGAATATTCAACATTAAATAAGAACCATGCTAATCCCTTTACATTTGCCCTCAGGTTACATTCTTATAATAAACTCAAATAAGTCATGATCTTATTATTATTATTTAACAAAAGATAGAACTGAGATTCAGAGGTATTAAATATCATACCCAAGGGCACGTAAGTACTGAATAGTAGAGCTGGAATTTGAATATAGTCCCATTACAAGTGGTTTATTGTACGTTTATTTCCAACTCTTTCTTCTCTCTTTGTCCATGGACTTTGAATTGTTTTGGACAATAGAATACCTATGCACACTGTTTCTGACAAGAGGGCTTCAATGTGCTTTCATGGCTGGCTTACTCTCTTGTTCTATGTGAGCAGAGCATGCCCAGGTAGCAGGAATTAATGCAGCCTGACTTCCAACTGAGAGAAATATTTCTGTAAGAAGTTGGCATGTACCTTGAAGAAGAGCTAGTCCAGACCATGTGACTGTGCATTGGTAATCGCCACTGAGATAACTGGGTGGCTTTGTACGCAGCATTATCACAGAGATAGATGACAAAACATGTTTATGAGCAAATGTTCCTTAACTAATTATTTCCATAAAATAAAGGAGGAGGAAAATAAATTTGTAATGCAGCATAGGAGACTTTACGTATGAAGATACTCATTACTTCCAGAAAGCCTGGGTTCAAATGTCTGTGTTCTCCTAGCCACTAAGTTTTATTGGTTTCCTGAACCTCTAGTTCTATAAATTAGATTGTGAATATTCCTGTATCTCTAACGAGCTGATGTAAATATTAAATTTGAAAGATAAGGCTCGGCGCCTATAGCTCAACCGGCTAAGGCGCCAGCCACGTACACCTAAGGTGGCGGGTTCGAATCCCCAGCCCGGACCCGCCAAACAA
>NW_003852404.1:12554161-12563262 GCF_000181295.1 Otolemur garnettii | reverse complement strand
AAAAAATTTTCTAGCCTAGGGTAAGGCATGTGCCTGATTGTGGATACATACCCTGCCTTACCCTGATAGTGAGGATACCAGATACTGAGATAGACAAGCACATCGACACAGAACCTTTGGTTATTACCTGACCCAAAGTGAAAACTCAACATATTTTTACTGCATATCTTTAGGAACAAATGAACGCAACTCCTTAGTTATCTTCTAAAGTTCTCATCTAATTTTGCGATCATGTCACCTAATGCAGGCTGACAGGTTATCAGCAGCCAGTCTTTATTCCATTACTTGTGTCCATACAATGCAAAGTGAAAAATTCACTCAGCAATTACTTATTTACTTTCACATACAAAGCAGTTCACATGGATTATTCCGAATTAACTAAATAAACTGATATTATTGTAGAACTAATGATATGTTACATCTATTACTTGAAATATATGGTTTCTATCAGGGTGCTTAGGGTGTGTTCTTCAGATTCTTGCTGAAAATGAATAAATAATCTGCATGTGTGGAGAGTGAGATTTCTATCATATAAAAGGTTTGAAGAGGTATTCTGGGAAATTGCTTTGTGAAATAAATGTAAACATTACTAAACCTTCTCTTTGTTCAAATAAAATCTGACAGAACAACTAGGATAACCCAACCAAAAACCCTAGAATAACATGAACAATAAAATGAGGTGGCTTGTTTTTCCCTCAATCCCTAAACATGAGTAGATGAGGACAAACCTCTGACAGTTTCATAATTTAAAGAGTGTTAGCAACCATGTAGAAGATACAGGAGCAAGCAGTGATGTGTCTCACATATTTCAGAAACACAAAATGGCCAAGAAATGCTATCTGGAAAGCTCAACAGGACAATTTGAGAGAAGCATCTGAGACTGGAGGGGGAGGAGGACATTTACCTTCACAATAGTAGGTGAAAAGCAAGTTCTATGTTGAGATTCGTAAGGGGTGACACAGGCTGAATGGTCTGCACTCTCAAAGCAACCATCAAAACACTCTTTCAGGACAATGTCCCATTCATAGGACAAACTTCTAAGAATGGAATCAAAATCAAGCAGAATAGGAGAAACAGACAAAGAATAAGGTAAATGTGAAGAAGGAATAGAGGAAAATTCAGGAAGCAAGATGCCATATCTTTGAACATTCTCTTAAGACAAACTATGGTGATATTATGAGATGTCATGATATTAAAACAATTTTGAGTCACTATTACCTTTTTGGTAATATTGGCAAATATTTGGCAAAATAATATTCCTACAAATAACAAATATATTCTGAAAAGAAATGCCCACTGCTATACTTTAATGCTGGGTAAAGGAATGACGCAAATAAAAAATATATATAAGGCACCATTTAAAAACTCAGATGTGACAGAACTCAAAAGATATTAATTTTTTTAAAAATTCAGAATTCAAGATAAAAATAAGAGGTAAGAACGAACACAAAGAAAAACACATAAAACAGGTAAGGTTTATGAGAAATAGATGTTCAAAAAGCCCCACAAGATGAAGAGTAAAGATGAGTTCTCGTGGAAAGTAGCCCATGAAGAAAGAGAAGAATATAAATACTAAAATACTAACAGTGATGCTTAAACTTATCTTGCAGTTTTGAAAGAAAATAATGAGTCAATAAAGGAAAAGATCATGAAGCAGAAACCCAAGGATTTATACATATTCCTGTTTCTACCTTAGTTCACCAGAAATACCTAAAGCAGTGGTTCTCAACCTTCCTAAGGCCGTGGCCCTTTAATACAGTTTGTGTGGGTCGTGACCCACAGGTTGAGCGCCGCTGACCTGAAGCAATGCCAATTCCATATCTAAATTGAGGGCTGAGAATAGTTTCCCACTGAAATAAATAAATTATAAAATTGTCCAGTTCCGCTTAGATGAAGATTGGCCACAAATGGAAAAATTTGACATTGCTGGGGATGATGAATACAGTAAACACCACTACCTCAGTTGCATTTAAGTTCGAGAGTTCAGACTGATAGCTTAATAAAAACTAATTGGCCAACTTACTGAGGATTCTAGCACATCAACTTTTGATTTCATGATTGATAAACAAGGGAAAGAATCCACTATTTATTTCTGCCTTTCCTATACCTGTCTTAGCTATGCCACTAGATAACTGAGACGGAGATGAAATCAAATACGTTTTAAAGATACATTCTAGTTCCGTGAAAAAGTGTCGTGTGAAGAAAAAACTTTAGAATTGAGAGAAACCTATTCTGAAACCATTAATGAATGAAGTGAGGCTCTGTGACTGCTGATATTCCAAAATGAGGGGCCACGAAGTATGATATTCTTCCTCGATGAAACACGTTACCTATGAAGTAGTCCTGCAGAACACATTCGCCCTTCATCTCATTAAACATAGAGATTCAATGACCAATTAACAGAAATTACAGATGGCTGAGAATCACATTAAACGGCAGCATAGCGATACGATGAGCAAACCCCGGACTGTGGGAAACCACAGAAAATTCACATTCTGTTTCTTGGATAACTAGATTTAAAGTTAAAAATAAAAGACTTGTAAGGTGAACATATCGATTGAAAGAAACTGGAGAAAGGATGCAAATAAGAGCTAAAACTAGACTACAAAATGGGAAAGCTTTAAAGCAGAGTGATAAGGAAACTACTGTAAAAGTCGGGATGATGCCTGGGAGGGGTTGGTGGAGAGTATCTGGGGAATTTCTATTTCCTGACATAGTGGTTTTTAAAAGTGTACTTGCCTTAATAACATATAAAGTTCTAAAATTTTAAAGTTTTATATTCAAACCTAAAAATGTTTAAAAGATTTTTTAAACAAGTTTGGGAAATATTAGGTTAGGCTTGTAAAGCAGTTGTTTTTAACATTAGAAATTGCTAATGCTTATAATGAATTATCATGGGAGCAGTTTAGCTTGTAACATCTAACAAGCTAATGTGTTTAAGGTTTTTTTATTTTTTAAAGTGGTTAGAAAGATCCCAATAGTCCCTAAAAGCTTATTTATTCAATGTAGCTGTCTAATCTGCTGGTATCTGAGACCACATCACTGCAACACGGATATTTAAAGAAAATATCAGGGTGGCACCTGTGGCTCAAGAAGTAGGGCGCCAGCCCTATATACCAGAGGTGGTGGGTTCAAACCTGGCCTCGGCCAAAAACTGCCAAAAAAAAAATCAATATTGCATAACTATACATAACTTACTAATAAATCTTCAGTATAGAAAATATTATATTCTTTAACCAGAGATTTCTGGCGAATATTTCAAGCGACAATTATTTTAGTTCCTAGAAGGTATCATTAACTTTATTCTTAAATAAACTTCTATTTCTTCATTTTCTGGCATTTCTCATTTTTTCTTGATGGTTAAAACTGGATATATCCTTTACAATAAGAATAACAAACCTAAGATATAATAAAACATATAAAATTAAGATCTTACCACTATAGCAAATTTATTATAAGACACCTGTATTATATGCCACAAATAGGATAATTATAAAATGCTCCCCTAATTTGTGCCACCAGTTCCCAATAATGAATCCATGGTTCCTTCTGACCTTCCTGTATGAGACCAAAAGCGGGGGCTATCCAATGAGCAGATATGATCTTTCCTCTAGACCTCAGAGGATGTATATTCTTTTGAGAGCAAGTAAGCTTGGGAGGGCAACATAACTCAAGCATATGCAGATAGTAATTCATTTTCTCTACCTTAACGTCCATAATTAACTTTAATGACTTTGCTCTTTCACACTCCTTGGGGAGCCCAGAGTTGTCAAGTCACCTTGTGTGAGGGAATGATAGATTAGCGGCTCCCCTGGGTACTTCAGCTACCAGATTCCTAATGTGGAAATGTAACCGTGACGGGATTTGGGATGGGATTCCCTGCATTTCATCCACTTCACCTTGAGGGCTTTAAATAAACAAATATGGGAGATTCAGTAAATTCCTTTTGTTTACATCAAAAATTAATATCCAATTACAATTTAGAAGTAAAATAGAGCTGCAAAAAGGTATACAAAACCTTTGTAACACCTCTTCGATAAGCCTAACCACAGACATTATTC
Source organism: Otolemur garnettii (assembly GCF_000181295.1). Taxonomy (NCBI): domain Eukaryota; kingdom Metazoa; phylum Chordata; class Mammalia; order Primates; family Galagidae; genus Otolemur; species Otolemur garnettii. The sequence continues at coordinate 12,559,201 of NW_003852404.1, read as the reverse complement.
AGTATTTCACTGACTAAACTCCTCGCCCATAGAAAAGCATAACTCCCTGGATTGCACTTCACTTGACTGGGCTTGGCAGATGCTGCCCTGTTCACAAATCAGATCTGTATCAGGCAAGTCTATCAGTGCCATTATTTCTCAACAGCATTGTTCATTTCCTATGTCTGTGTCACATTTCAGTAATTCATGGAATTGTTAAACTTTTTTGTTATTTTTATATCTGTTACAATGGTCTATGAACTGTGATCTTTGGTATTACTATTGTAATTCTTTTGGGGCATCACAAGCATACGTAAGGCCAAACCACCAACTTAACAGAAATGCTGTGTGTGTTCTGCCTTCACCGACCAACTTTCCCCCCCTCTATGTCCACTCTTTGAGTCTCCCCATTCCCTGAGACTCAACAATTTTGAAATTAGACAAGTTAATGACCCCACAATTATTTGTAAGTGTTCAAGAGAAAGGAAGAATCACATGTCTATCACTTAAAATCAAAAGCTAGAATGATTAAGCTTAATGAGGAAGGGATGTCAAAAGCAGAGACAGGCCAAAGGCTAAGCCTCTTGTGCCAAACAATGAGCCAAGTTGTGACTGCAGAGGAAACGTTCTTGAAGAAAATTAAAGTGCTATTTCTGGGAACACACAAATAATAAGATAATGAGATAACCTTATTTTTAATTTGTAACAAATGTCTATTAAAATAGGTAAGATGAACAATTTGTCAAAGTAACACATGGATTGTGAATTTGATGAATAGGATTGAACCAATGTGCAGTTTGTATCCACAGATGTAGTTTGGGTGTCTTTCTTCTTTTGGACTTAAAATACTTTCCAACATTCTATTTAAATTACATTAACATTATACATAATGCCTTGCTACATCACTTCATAATGCAATGGATTTGGTTTTATGTTTTTTACTTTTTTTATTCATTTTTATTTTTTGGAGACAGAGTCTCAAGCTGTCGCCGTAGGTAGAGTGCAGTGGCATCATTGCTCACAGCAACCTCCAACTCAGGCTGAAGTGATCCTCTTGCCTCAGTCTTTTTCTATTTTTAGTAGAGTTGGGGTGTTGTTTTTGCTGAGGCTGGTCTAGAACTCGTGAGCTCAAGCAATCCACCCACCTCGGCCTCCTAGAGTGTTGGGATTACAGGTGTGAGCCACCGTACTCAGCCTGGATGTAATTCTTATTTCGGGTCCTATTAAAAAGTTCCAGTTAGAAAATAGTTTGTGTATTTCTTTTACAACAATAGAAAAGCTCCAAAAGCTGACCATTAGCATTGACATCACAATAAGGTGAATTTATAAGTATTATTTCAAGAAAAAGAAAAGATTACTTTTTAAAGGCATGAGAAAAGTAAGTGGCTAACTTGTGCTATGTTTTATGTGATGCAAGTGTGTTGATTAGTTTGTTAGAACTACTATAACAAAATGCCATAGATTGGGTGGCTAAAAAAACAGACGTTAATTTTTTCTCAGTTCTAGAGATTGAAAGTCCAAGATCAAAGTGTCTTGGGTCAAGGTGCAGTACTGATTTCTCCTGAGACTTCCCTCCTCGGCTTGAGAATGGCCACCTTCATGCTGTGTCTTCCCTTACATGATATTTTTCTCTGGGTCTTTCCATCCCACCTGTGTCTTATTTTCCTTTTTTTATGACCCCAGTCAGATCAGATTAGAGATTATCCTAATGATTTCATTTTAACTTAGTTACTTCTTTAAGGTCCTACCTCCCAAACATTAATGTTTCATAGAACTGGGGAATTAGGACTTCGACATGTGGATTTTGGAAGGACATAATGCAGTCCATAACACTAAAAGAAACATGAGTGCTCAGAACATATTCTTCTTAGTAAAGTATCTCAAGAATGGAAGAAAAAATATCCAATGTACTCAGTACTATTACAAAACCAATATATAATCACCCACCCACACTTTCATATGAAAGATAAAACACAACTATAGTCCAGGATGAAGGATAAAAGAGGAGGAGGAGTGGAGGGGATAAGGTGGGTGGAGGGAGGGTAATCGGTGGGACCTCACCTATGGTATGTCTTGCAAGGGTACATGTTAAATTTATTAAGAGTAGAGTATAAATGTCGTAACAAATAAGTAAGGAAGTGAGGTGAAGGCTATCTTAACCATTTTGAAGTAAGCATTCCAAATTGTATATAAAATCAGCATATTGTACCCCATAAATGCATTAATGTATACAGTTATGTCTTAACACAATAATTAAGTAAATGAAATGAGGTATATATTAACCAGTGAATGTAAGTGTTCCTAATTCTAAATGAAATTAGCACACTGAACCCCATAAATGCATTAATGTATATATGATCTATGTGTTTGTGATTTAGTAAAAAAGAGAAATTATGGTTAAATCTCAATGTATCCATTTGAAAATTTTTCTTAAGAATCAAGTAAATAAGATCAAAGTCTCAGATTCTACCTCCATATTTAAAGAATAAAAAGTTCCCATTTAATACAACCGCACCTTAGCTTGATGCTACAATATCTCTTCTCAGTGATATTATAGCTGGAGGAAGCTCGCCACTCCATTAACCTTTCACTTCTAATGGAGGAAGAACTCCCCCTGGTAGTGAGTCACGCAGTGGCCACTTAGATCCTGTGATTGCCTGTGATTATTGATGTAAGTGGCAAATTTCCTTAGGAAGTTTGGATTTATACTTAGCAATGGACACGATATAGTAGAAAATCTCTCAGGGCTAAGTAACAGAATCATGACCCTTCCCTTGATACACTGATTATGCAAAATATCAAAGTATTACATGTAAAGACTAATATGCTTCAAAATCACTAAAGCATATCCTAATGAAGCCAAAAAAATCATTTTTCATTATTAAAATCTTTTTACAGTTATGACAGTTTTTTTTTTCTCTTATGTATTTTAGGCTAATGATTAGAAGAAAGTTGTGAGAAAAAGAGTAAGGAAAAAAATAGTAATGTGATTTTTTTGTTGTTGGGGATTGATTGAGGGTGCACAGAACCAGGTTACATTGATGACTTTTCTTAGATAAGGACACTTCTATTTGGGCTCCCCCCAAAGGTGTACCACACCCTTGTACCCCCACCCCTCCCTCCTTTCCTTTCACATTATTCTTAGTAAAACATCACAAGAATAGAGAAATAAGAATCCTATATTCTCAGTTCTGATATGAGGACAATTAAGGTCCTAGTACACAGTGTGGGGTGGGGGATGGGAAGAGCTGAGAAAGTAACAGGGTTTTCTCTTCCTTGTTTTTCCAAGTTCCCTTATCCAGAGAATTCACTCTTGGTGTTTTAGAGGCAGTGCTGCCACCTCTGCTGCCTTGGGGCAGTGCAGTCCTGTATTAAGAATCAAAGCAAAGAACACAAATGAAGATTCTCTCTATACTCACTGATTTACGGAACTCCTTGTCCTCCAGAGCAATGTTGCATTTAAGTTGTGTTATCATCTTAAGGTGTGTTATCATTTTTCCAGATACATTGCCCTGATTTGAGACTCAGAAAATTCAGTCCATGAATCATCAATATGAATATCTGGTAGTAAAAAAGTTGAATTTCTAAGTCACCAGAAATTTTGTAAACACAGAGCTCAAACTAAATAAACTGCATAACTAACTCAATTGTTTGAGGTGAGAAGCTGGAATTTCATGTATTTTAGTACAAAGCACTAACTCTGTTCAAACATACTCATGATTTAAAGATTATTTTTATATTTTAGCAACACCCCCATTTTCTCTGTAAATTTGCCAAAGCATTATAATATTTAAAGAAGAGTGCAGAGCTAAATATTTACAACTGCTTTTTGGGTTAATTAAAAATTATTAGACCTTCTGTTTTAGGCTTGTAACTGAAATATAGCCTAACACAAGATCCTTATCCAACACAATTAGATTTCTGCATCAAAAGCAAGAAATGAGACGTTTTGACAGCTATGGAACATTGCATTTCATGGGGCTCATGCACAGCTAGGTAGCACAGGTGTTCTTGTAATTGCAGTACAATGGGAAAATTCAGTGCTCAATGGCCTTCAAATTCTCCACTCTTGTGTGTGATGTGATGTGAAGATCACATGTCAGCGCTGCCTTCTTTCTCTTTGATGGGATGTCATTATGTGAAATGTAACTGAAAATATTTTGGAGTTCTGGCTCTTCAAAACTAGATTAAAGTTTTATATTTGGCTTCTTTCCAATATAGCCATAGCTTCTGTGGGTCTGCATCTGTGATTTTACAAACACAGAAAAATATTTTCAAAGCCTTTTTGGCAGAAACATTAAGAGTGATGCCTTCGTTTTCTGTTATGAGGTTGCTGCACCCAAATTGGGTTATTTCCCAAATCAGCCTCAATAATTACCTTTAACAATATGTTGTACACTGTGAAAAGAATTAGGGGGATTTTTTTTTTCATTTTGCTCACTAGAATTTTTCCAATTTCAGGTATAATTTTTTTAGACATTCTCTCAGTAAACAAGGACATGAGAGATAGAACCTTAGGCAGGAAAAATAGCACCAGGCATATAACCCTTTAAAGTAGTACTATATTCAAAATATTTTAAAAGAACATTTGACATAGGAGAATTTTTGTTGAAGAAAAAGTTTACACATTCAATTTTTAAAATCACAATGATATTCATGAAGTGATAAGCTTGATGCAAAGCCATGAGGTCTTAAGAGGATTTTTAATATGAATCTTTCTGTCTACCAAAGTTTGTCTATAGTAATGGAGAATGATCAAATATATCTTCTTCTTTTATTTATATTTTAATGACTTCTTTAAATAATTTTACCCTGATCAAATAGAGAACTGGTGGCTCAAGGATTAGGGTGCTGGCCCCATATGCTGAGTGTGGTGGGTTCAAATCCTAGCCCTGTCCAAAAAACTGGAAAAAAAAAAAAAAAAAAGAATCTACTTGTGCATGGCCATGCTATGTCTTTCAATGCCTTCTGTTCCCACCAGAATGGGCAAAGATGCAGAAGTAAACTTTAGAGTCTACCTGCTATGGACAGGTTTGTCAAGTGGTATCACCCTCAGGACTG
>NW_003852404.1:12534839-12553527 GCF_000181295.1 Otolemur garnettii | reverse complement strand
GAACACATTATTCTTAGTAAAGCATCACAAGGGTGGAGAAGCAAGAATCCCATATACTCAATTCTGATATGAGGACCATTAATGACCTAGTACATGACGTGAGGTAGGGGATGGGGAGAGCACAGAGAGGGAAAAAGGGCAGAGGGTCAGAGGTCATGGTGTGTAATACTCCTTTTGGGGGTGGGACACAATTATAAGAGGGACTTTATCTGACAAATGCAATCAATGCAGCCTTGTTCTTTGTACCCTCAATGAATCCCCAACAATTAAAAAAAAAAGTTAACTATGAAAAAAAGTGGAATTACCATGAATTTGATCAAAAGTGCCCTTTGGAGCCAGGCAGGGTGGCTCATGCCTGTAATCCTAGCCCTGGGGGAGGGAGAGGCAGGTGGATTGCCTGAGCTCACAGGTTCAAGACCAGCCTGAGCCAGAGAAACACCTTGTCTCTAAAAATAGCCAGGGCTTGTGGTAAGACTCTGTAGTCCCAGCTTCTTGGGAGGCTGAGGCAAGAGAACCACCTGAGCCCAAGAGTTTGCACTTTGGTGTACAAGTTGATCTCATGACTCATAAGAGCTGATTGATAATAACCAAATCTTAAGGAAAATTATAATGAGCCAAAATGACAATTTGATCATTTGCATTGAGAAAATCTCTATGAAGACAATGATGTGCTCATGACTACTGACTAATATTTTCTCTACACTTAAGGTGATATAGACTGAAAATCGTAATGAGGAGATTCTTTGATGAGCAGGGACATAAAAGGGCAGGAATAAGGTGGATGACCTACGTGCTAGTATCATTACACAGAGAACATCATGAAACTATTTATAAGCAAATTCTCAACTGCTTGAGTTTGACCTCACTTAAAGCTTGGCAGATAAATATAGTCTTTCTCAGGAAGAATTGTTTAAAACACACAGAGGCAAACATTTAACATCATAAGACCTGACCTGGTGCCCACATCTGACACTATCTTTACTTTAACATATCAGATACATCACAATATCTAGAAATATTGGATATTTCGAAAAACAAAAAAAAAGTTGCACAGACAAAGCAATGGCTATCATATGCACTATCTTTCACATGGCTTACATGGGACATTTCTTCTTTTTTTAAAGACAAGTTCTCACTCTGGCTCAGGCTGGTTTCAAACTTATGAGCTCAGGCAGTCTTCTCTCCTCCCAGTGTTAGGATTAAGGCATGAGCCACTGCACCCAGCCAGATGGGACATTTCTTAAACTGATAGAGGCCATCTATAGTAAACCACAACCAACATTATACTGAATAGAGCAAAATTGAAAGAATTTCTGCTCAGATCTGGGACTAGACAAAGAAGTCCATTTCACCACTGCTATTCAACATAGCACTGGAAGTCTTACCCATTGCAAAGAGGCAAAAGAAGGAGATCAAGGGTATTAAAATGGGGATACAGTAGTCAAACTCTTGTTCTTTGTGGGTGACATAATCTTATACCTGGAAAACCCTAGGGACTCAAATAAAAAATCTCATAGAAATGATCAAAAAATATAGCAGTTTCTTGGGAAACAAAATCAATACTGCAGATCAGTAGCCTTTATATATGTCAACAATAGTCAAGCAGAGAATATAATCAAAAAGTCTATTCCTTTACAGTAGTGCCAAAGAAGATAAAATACCTGGGAGTATGTCTAACAAAGGATATGAAAGATCTCTATATAGTGAATTTTGCAACCTGAGAAAAGAAATAGCAGAAAAGAAAACCAAATGGAAGAACATAGCATGCTTGTTGTTGGGAAGAATCAACACTGTTAAAATATTCATACTATCCAAGGAAATCTACAGATTTAATGCCACCCCTATCAAAGCACTAATGTCGTACTTTAAAGAATTTGAAAAAATAGTGCTTCGTTTTATATGGAATCAGAAAAAAAAAACTGAATAGCCAATATAATTTATAGAAATAAAAACAAATCTAGAGGCATCATATTAGCAGTCCTCAGGTTATACTACAGATCTATAGTGAGCAAAACAGTGTGCTACTGGCACAAAAATGGAGACATCAATCTATGGAATAGAATACAGAATCTAGAGATGAACCCAGTCACATATCATCATTTGATCTTTAATAAACCAAATAAAAATATCTATTGGGGAAAAGAACCCCTATTTAACAAATTGTGCTGGGAGAACTGGTTAGCCACCTGTAGAAGACCGAAACTGGACCCACACCTCTCACTACTAACAAAAATTGATTTTTGCTGAATAAAAGATTTAAATTTAAGACATGAAAAATTAAAAATGCTAGAAAAGAGTTCAGGGAAAATGCTTGAAGATATTGGCCTGGAAAGATAAAAATTTGAGAAAAACACCCCTGGCAATCTCAGTAAAAGCAAAAATAAACAACTGGGATGTGGTAAAGCTAAAAAGCTCCTGCACAGCTAACGGCACTGCAACCAAAGCAAAGAGGCCGCCTTTGGAATGCGAGAAGATTTTTGCATGTTATGATTCTGACAAAGGTCTGATAACTAGAATCTACCGAGAACTCACAGTAATCACTAAGAAAAGAGCAAACAACCCCACTTCTTTGTGGGCAAGAGACTTGAACAGAAACTTCTCTGAAGATGACAGACAAATACCCAACAAACACATTAAAAAAAAATGCTCATTGTCTTTAGTCATCAGAGAAATGCAGATCAAAACTCATCTGAGATATCACCTAACTCCAGTAAGATTAGCCCACATCACAAATTCCTGAAACTGCAGATGCTGATGTGGGTGTGGAGAGAAGGGGACCCTTCTACATTGCTAGTGGAATTGCAAACTTATACAACATTTATTGAAAGAAGTATGGAAAATTCTCAAAGAACTAAAAGTTGACCTTCCATTTGATCCTGCAATCCCATTACTAGGCATTTACCCAGAAGAATAAAAATCATTTTACCACAAAGATATTTGCATCAGAATGTTTATTGCAGCTCAAGTCATAATCGCCAACTTGTGGAAGCAGCCCAGATATCCATCAATACATGAACGGATTGACAAATTGTGATATATGTATGCCATGGAATATTCTTCAACCATAAGAAAAGATGGAGACTTTAGATCTTTTATGTTTACCTGGATTGAGTTGGAACATATTCTTCTTAGTAAAGTATGTCAAGAATGAAAAAAAATAAAGAATAGAATGTACTTAATACTATTATGAAATCAATATATAAACACTCATATGAATGATAAAACACAAATATAGTCTAATGGGGGAGGGGTGACAGGGAAGAGGAGAGCAGAAGGGGAGGGTGGTTGGTGGGAGGAGGGAGGACATTTGGTGCGATCACACACAGTGTGCACAAGACAAGTGTCAATTTCAAAATAATTAAGAGTAAATTTTAAATGTTTTACCACAAAAAAGAAAATAAATTAAATTGGGTTTGTTTGCTTTAAAAAAATGGTCGAGAGCCGTTTCTCTACTCTGAGTTGTCTTTTGCTTTAAACCTCTTGCCCAGTGAGCAAACATGAGGCTGTCACATTCTTATTGTTTCTTGAGGGGGTCGTCTAACAATTTCATTCCCAAAAGTCATTTCCAGAAGAAATTTTTCATCTATGACTTTTTAAAGGATATTTATAAGATTTGTGATTTTCTCTAACTCAAATGTACCGTACATTTTTCTTTTAGTATATATTTCCTATATTTGTTCAGTGATTTTTTTTTTTTTAATTGGCCGCCTTGGAAATTACAATTACCACTGTAATAGATAGATAGATAGATACACACACACACACATATATATATTTTTTCCGGTTGTTGTTGCTTAAAGCTAGACATTTTAAACAATTTATTGTGGCAACTGTGGAAATCAGATACTCCTCCCTTCCCAGAATGTACTGCTATTGCCATCTGTTGCTGTTTGTTTGTTTTGTTTTTGTGACTTTTCTGATCTAATTTTGCATTTTTTTCATGTATGACCATGCAAGCTTCCAGTCACGTAGTTCAGTGATCATCTAATAAATGGACAGAGATTTATTTAGATGCTTGAACAAAAAACTTGCACTTTCCATGACAGCTTCTTATATATGTTAAGACACGCCTTCAGAACTCACTCATGCTGTTTACAGCTTTGCCTTTTCCTAACCACAGTGAAACGGGCCTTCTAAGATTTCTCCAAAACACATCTGCAGCTGTGGGCATGTGCACAGCCCTATGCATGATAGCTGCCTTCCAGAATTACAGGATATGTTGAAACTTTTCAACCCTGTTATGGATATCTTATTTCTACTTTTTTTTTTGGCAGTTTTTGGCCAAGGCTGGGTTTGAACCTGCCACCTTTGGCATATGGGGCCAGCGCCCTACTCCTTTGAGCCCCAGGCACTGCCCTATTTCTACATTTTTTAAATGATCTTTTTGGTTAGCCTACATTTTATACATTATAAACAGTTATAATGTTAAACATTTGGCTCTGTATGTTTTAAAAAATTCTTCCTGAGAAAGACGATATTTACCTGCCAAGCTTTAAGTCAGATCAAATGAAGAAAGCTTTGTGAGTGTGGTCTTCCAAGGAGCCAGGAACAAATCAAGTAAGGTGCTCCAACAGAGCTCTCACCCATTCTGCTTTCTCTAGTGGTGCCAGTCTCCTGGTTTTGATGGGTGATAGCTGTGGGTTATTAATTTTCAAATCTTCCAAAGAGCTGGGATGGGAGAGTGGGAATTGGGAAATGTAAACAATGCTAATCTCTCTTCCTTTAGTGAGATTTAGGTATTCTCCTGAATAAACACTTCGTGAATGGTGGTAAGCCTTTGCTTAATTTCCAGAGTTATAAAAAGTTGATTCTGACAGTTTTTGCCAATGTGCTAGTTGCTTTCAGAGAGGAGATAATTTTTGCAAATCCTTCCTTCACCATAACGCTGATGTCACCCTCCATTTTATTTTAAGCCACTTTAATCTTAGGATTCTAACAGTACTTGCTGAGTCTAATCTTAAACAATACAAAGACAAATGGCAAAAATGAATAACTATACATCTATTTCTAAAAATAAAACTTGCATAATTCATATGAGCTCCTAGAACATATTTTGGCAATCTGTGTGAGATATATCCCCCATATATAGGGTGCTTAGAAATTAAATGCTTAGTGTATATGTTAGCTGTCATAGTCATTAGTGATTGTGGTTGAAATACTCCACTACTGATTCTGAGTAAGGACTAATTGAAGATTAGCCTTGAAGATTCTTCTCTTGCAGTTTCACTAATACCCAGCAGAGTGACAGTTCCTCATCAAATTTGGTGATCAAAAATTTGGCATTCTTTTTGGTGTGCTTGGTCATTTTTTTCCTCTGAAGTTAATAACAAAGAAATAGGGTAGTATTTTTCTCATCATTCATTCAAAGCTCATTTTAAAATATCAGGCTTGGACATTTAACATTTTCCAGCTATTAGTTCTAACAAATTAATAACCAGCCATGGTGACAAAATCAAGTGCTACTATCTTTATGATAATATCTTCTGAGGGGTAAGTATGTTCTAGACTAGAATTTAGAAGGAATAATATAGATCTAGATAGAGTTGCATTTGTGAAATATCGTACTTTAAGAATATATCATATACTGGTCTACTACACTGTTTAAATCCAAATGGATAATATAGGAGACCCTGTTATCTTCTCTTTCATATCATTTCAAACTTCCTATCTAATATTTGTGACATTTTTCTCTTTTTAGGTATTTTTTTTTTTTTTTTTGCAGTTTTTGGCCAGGGCTGGGTTTGAACCCACCACGTCTGGCATATGCGGCTGGTGCCCTACTCTTTTGAGCCACAGGTACCACCTTCTTTTCAGGCATTTTTGTGATAATATCTGACTTCCAAAAAAAGTTGTCAAAATGATGCAAATGATTCTCAGAAAATCATTCCAAATTTATTACATATTTACATTTTGCACACATGGTGCATTCTGTGTCTTTTATTTCTTTTCTCCATAAATATTTCTCTTTCTTGAAAATATTGAGCATAAGCTGCAGACATGGTGCTCTCTTATCTCTTAATACCTTGCTGGATGTTTTCTAGAAACAAGGATAATCTCTCACACATGTACAGATAAATATGACGGTCAAAATCAGGAATGTGCCAACCAACCATTGTTTTCTGTGAGTTCCTTGATACAGCATCATGCATTGTATTTAATGGTCATGTCACTTAAATACACTCTTACCTGTGCTTTCATGACTTGAACCCTTATAAAGAATACCGGCCAGTGTCTTTGTAGAATGTCCTTCAATTTGGGTCTGTCAGATCCAGATTATATATTTGGCAATAATATCAAAGAAATAACTTTTATCTTTTGTGCTGTATCAGGAAACACCTACCATCAACTTGTCCCATGACTGATAGTGGAGACTCAGCTTAGTTGAGATAGTGCCTGCGAGGTGTCACCCTTTGATGTTAATATTTTTACCTTTGTAATTAATAACCCCCTTATGTGGAGATTTTAAAATCATGAAAGTATCCTAATTTTCCTTAACTTTTTTTCCACTGCCCATTGGTGATTTTTGATCAGAGCAATATTACTTGTGGGGACTGCCAAACTGTATGCCATTATTTTTTTTAAAAAGATAAACAATCACATCCTTTCCATTCACAGTATAATGAAACAAAATAACAGTACCGAGAAAATGCGGTACAAGTTGGGTTTTTTGTTTGTTTTCATTGGTTTCTACTGCCATTTCATACATTCTGATTGGTGTTAGGATTTAAGTTCATGGACTTGTTTCTGTCTTTATAGTAATTTTAGGACCATTTCATTCAAAAGCTAAGTGGATTTTAAAAGAAAAAAGCAAACACATTTGATAATTTAATTCTGACCTTGGATTTTATGTTTTTACTTTAAAAAGCTTCAATGATAGCTTTGGTTCATGAAATGTTAGACCAGAATATGCTTAGTTCGGCATCACGGCCATAATTAATTATGACTTAGAACAAGCAAAACATTCATGACATTTTAGATAGCACTCAAAGCATATCAGAACAGAAGGAAGGCAGTGATTGACAAAATGTTTATGTGACAGATACAATCACCATATAAATACACATCTGATGAACTTAAAAATTAACTTGCTGTGAGGAACAGAAGTTCATGTTTTTAGAATTTTAGTTCTGCTGCTCATTTCAGCTAAAAGGATAGTAATTGCATAAGCTAGTAACTTAAAGCAGAATTATCTTCCTTTTTAAGCAATCCAAACAACTGATGGCTGGGAGACTTAGGGACAAGACCTTCTAAATTCCAATGACATATAAAGACTGAAATATTTCGGTTTTTTTGAGAGAGGGGGGTCATCATTTTGCTTGATAATATTTAATTATAACATTTTTTAGTGAGATTTTTTTAAAATCGTTTTGATATTCAGAACCAGAGATCACTGCTACCTTAGTCTGCAGTCTTGGGTTTCCTAACTTCGTCCCTGCCCTTCCATTACGCTTCCCAGACGTTGGTTTCATTTGGTTCTTCCTCATCATCAAGTTCATCTTCAGGGACGATTTAACTTCTCATAATGCCAAGAATGTTTCCGATCCAATTTTCTTCCAACTCCATTCAGTTTCTCCACCTCTAACCCAATAAATGTTCTTTTTTTGATGTCCAGCAAAGAAAAACAGATCCAGGGACCTAAGGTAAGAACAAGCAAAATGACTCTACGCTAGATGGGCGGTCCCAGAGGTGCTGACAAACCTAACAGAAAGCTCCAACCAGCATCCCTACAGGTCCCCATAACTGAAATGTATACAGTTTGCTGCATCTCTCAGTGTCAAAAAGAACAGAGAATAGCTCTACTCACGCTTTTAGCCCCAGAGTAAGTCTCACATTTATTTTTAACCATCCCATATATAATAAGAATATTATATTTCTTCAATAATGGTATGTAAATGTTTCATTTGGAGTTGTTTTTCATTTAATGAAATAACATTGTTTGTTTGAAAATATTCATTGAGTCATTAAACTAAACACAAGAGAAGCTGTGGGACAGACAGTTGAAGGGAGGACAGAACGTGCTGTGAACTCAGAAAGATCTGAATTCAAAGTTCAGTTCTACAATTCGACCTCAGTTCTACTCTGTGGCCTACGCTAAATTTCATGTCCTCTTTAATCTTAGTTTTCAATTATTTTTATAGGCATGTTGTGGGTTTTTAATAAAGTGAATATCTGTAACACACAGTGATCCAACTTGATCTTTTCATTTACATATACTTTAGCCTCTGATAAGAAAGAGCCTGCATAAAGATGGCTGGCGCAATGGACTGCATGTTTATTTCCCCGCAAATTCTGTATTTTAAAGCTCAGTGATTGTATTTGGAGGTGGGGTTTGGAAGAAATTGGGTCCCTGTGATCAAACTAGTGTCCATTTAAGCAGACAAGGAGACCAGAGTCCTGTTTCTCTGTCACATGAGAATACGGCAAGAAGAGAACCCTTGAAAACCAGGGAGCCCTGCCAGACACCAAATTGATCAGCACCTTGATCTTGAACTTCCAACCTCCAGAGCTCGGAGAAATAAATGTACTAAATTTAAACTACTTAGTCTGTGGTATTTATTACAGAAGTCCAAGTTTACTAATACATCTGGAAACAAACTCCTCCCGTTATCCAAATAGTGTTCGCCTGCTCTAATAGAAATCGGGCCCAACATAAAGTCTTTAATAAAACATGATTCCCTTGAAATAATAGTTATTTTTTCAAAACATAAACACATTCTGTTTAGATTAGCGACCCCTCCTTGTTCAAGTTATGTAAAACAGAATATCTTCTCCACACATAGCTTTACCTGTGAACTTTTGCAGTCTCCTGAGGAAAAATAAAAAGCCAACTATCTTTTCATGCCCTAAACCTATCACTGAAAAATCAACCATGTGTCAAAAGATCAAAATAACAAAAAAAAGGACAGACTAAACGGTATTTGTTATTTTTATTGGTATCAGTGTCTGTTAATTAGGATTTACTCCTCTATTTCATCACAGAAATTAACTGGAGACTTAATTCACGTGTGAACAACCAAATTAACACTATTTTCTTTGAAAGAGAGGAAATCAAGCTCTTCTTGAAATTTTGCTTTGCATCTTTAATGTCGAAGACAAAAACAAAACAAAACATTGTTTTATAAGGTTAGACAGCATCTTGGGTTATTTTGTTAAATTTTAAACAATTGTGTTCCTGGGGTCACAGGTCATTTAGTGCCTTCCATAGCTTAAGTATTTTGAAGTGGCTATATCCACCGTTATGTAAGACTCTTTCATTCATTTCAAATAATTCAATTTTATATTTTTTTCATTCTTCTTCCAAGCTGACTGATGCACTTTTAACCTTTTTTTCCCAAGGGGCAAAGAAAATATATCCCCAGAGAAATTGTGCTTTAAAGAAGTTCTAGCTTTCAAGATAGAAGATTCCAAAGGAAAATTGCTTTGGAACTAGTAAGGAAGTAGCGTCCATCTTTAATTCTATCAGTAGCCAGAAAATTCCATTTCTGTTAATACAGAACTAATATAAAATATAGAGAGCAAAACATTTTCACTGGCAGGGAACACAGCCACACTGAGTCATCACACACTCCACATATAAAATGGATTTAATTACATTGGTGAGAAGGAGGGCAAAGATGGCCTGAATTAGCAGAGTCAGCCAAATGCAAGCAAAGCACACACCTCAAATTCTATTATCGGTGGAGAGGTAACAAGCCTTCCGTGTGGAGCTGAGAGTTTCATCTTTGTGCTGCTCACAAGTGTCCTAACTGTTAACAATACCAACCAGTCTTATTTAAAAGTATCTGTCTGTCCCTTGATAGACATTGCTGCATTCATGATGAGGCTTCTTTGAAACAGTACTTCACTTGTACTTGCAAGGAAAACCAAGGAAAGAATTCAATAAGCCATGTGCTCATTACTTTGGCTTGACTGCTAATGATCTTCTAAATCCATTTTTTTATATCAACGTATAGTGTCCTCAACCTCTGAGTACAATGCTTCATCTCTAGGTGTGCATAAGATCAACACACTGATTTTCCTGAGGGTCCAGGTTGTTCAAAGGTGTTGCTAAAGAAATCTATATTACTGAGAGTACATCACTTATGCTTTGCACAGAAAGGCAGCATGGCATGGAGAAGTAATTCTGGATTGGAGTCAGGAGACCTGGAACTTTCTGCCAGTTCCGCTACCATGGTGAATAATTCACTTCTGTTTGTAAAGCTTTCTGAGTGACCTTTCTGTACTTACAAATTTCCCATCTGTAAAATAAAAAGGTCCGTGAGAGAACTGATGGAGTTCTTCACAGCTCTACGATTCCATGATCTGAGCCTGGTTTGTTCAATTTATAAATAAGCAAAATCAGTGTAAAACCATTAGGAATGACATTTACTGACATGTGATTCATCAGGAATCTACAAATGACCTAAAGCAGTGGGCAGGAGAACCAAACCAAAGCCTGTATTCTAAATTATGGAATTTTTTAGGTAATTGTATACACAATTAAGTGTGTAGCCCAACAATATATGGCTAATTTCAAAACATTACATTGAAAGCCTTTTAGGAATACTGTCCAATAATACTAGGAGTTCATACATTTTCTTAATTCTTAAAGGAACCCAAGGTAAAAAAGAAAACACGAAAGTCCATCAATGTTCTTTCATTCCTTCATAGTTTATGTATTGATTATACGGAAACATAGTTTATGTATTAACTTCATTGTTTAAATATTGATTTTTTTCTTACTTTCTACTGTTCTGTGTGAATGGAAAACTTTTTACTTTCAACTTTGAGAGAATAGCAGTGTTCGACAGGTAAACAAAGTTGGTGTTTGTAGTTACAGTTTCCTCTCAGATTTAGAATTATATTTAGCGTGATACTGCTTGTCTACAAGTGTTTTCCTTATTTTGACAGCTGGCGAAGAGGCTTGGGTAGACAAAGCCTTTCCTGTTTTCCCTGCAACTTGCTGCCTGGCTCCAGCTTGTAGGAAACATATTTAATACTTTGATTTATTTTAAAGGAGCTTCATGCAGAAGGTCATTTATTATGTAGTCACTTATCTGTGAAAAAATCTTAATTATCGTAATTTGAAAACATAGGACAGGAAAATAGCACCACAGTTGAATGCTGAGTGAGAAGCGAACCTAAGTGCAGATGGCGAAGTGGGAGAAAATAAATCAACTCCTTGATAAAGAAAAATGTTAAGTACATCTCCTCCTTGAGAGTTAAAAGAAAAGCATTTCTACTACCTATACTAAAGTTAAAAATAAAAAAAAACAGGTTATAATGCTTCCCCCGTAAAGTGAAAGAAAGAGAACAAATAATTTATACCTGCTGCAGGGTTATAATTTTCATTCCAGTGGAATCTTAGTGCCCCCTACTGATACTCAAAAAAAAGGTTTTATATTAACAATATTTCACTGTTTTCTCTTTAGAGAAGTGTTTTCTACTATAGTAATTATGGAAATCCTCCAAAAACATGTTTTTTTCTCCACCTGAGCTTTATAAAGCTATTGAAAAGATGTGAGTTAAAGTTACGCTTCTACACAGATTTCTAGAATAGGATTGAAGTCGCCGGTTAAATGCCAAGCACTGTTTTCAAAGTCAACTGACCTGCCTGGCTTGGTCTGAAGTGCTTGGGACCCCTCAGGTAAAACAATGATGCATATTCCTTTCTCCTATCTTTTTGTAAGTTTAATTTTTCTCTCCTCTTGCAAGGAATGTAAAAATAAATGTAAACGTCATTAGAGGTGGCTTTTGGTAGCCTAATAAGCCTGTATGGCTTTTATTAAACTGGTGAAGTCCATCACCTGATTCTTCCCCACCCACAATACATGCTTCCCAGAAGATAGAAGTTCAAGTCTTCTGGATATTTGCTTGGAAATCTATTGGAAATCTACTTCTTTATTTCAAATTACATGTTTATGCTTCTGTTTATCTCTCTCTCTTATTTTTCTTTAAAATTAGCCATTTTTACGGATTCCCTGAAGTGAAAAATTGAATGCTTTACCCCCCCCACACACACACAACACAACTCACACCCCTCTCCTCATTGTTAACCACCATATTGAAATATTACTCACAGCGGGTCCCTATCGTATTCTACAATAATTTCATACAGTTTCTTGTGTATATTTGTTTGTCCTAAAAATTGAAATAGCCATGAATTCTTTTCTTCTTTATAGCCATCCCTAAACATTGGTACCACGCATATCATATTTTACTTAGACCCGTTTTTGCACAAACATTATTGGTGGATGAATAATGGTTACACATTTGTTGAAGTCAAAAGAAAAGGGTGGGTGAACGTTTAAGGAATTTGCAGGGAGAGAAAAGCATCTGTTTTTGGTAAGTCCTATGGTGGATTCCAAAGACTAGCAAAATAGGCAGAATTGTGCTCCTTACTACCCGTGGAAGCTTGGGCGTGCCATCTTACATCGCTGGGACTTCAGATTTATCTATAAAATAAAAGCATTGGCCTTTTTTTTTCCTAAAGTGTTCATATAAAAATATTATACGATATCAGGTAAGATATAGTATATATGTTTGTATTGTCTTATATGCACATAATGTGGTTTTAAAATTTTAAGTAGGAAAACTTAAGGTCACTGTCTACTCCTGAAATAACAAATATACGTTCTTTCCTGTTAGTTGGACTCTTTAAATGCAGAGGATGCCTTACTCTACATTCTAAGTACCTAGAAAATACTTCCGAACTCTAAAATGCAGCCAGTTATTCACCGGGGGTCATTGTTAAAATGCTGATTCTAATTCATTATAATCTGCAGACTGCTCTGATATGCATTTTTTTTGACAAGTTTCACTAACTCTCTTAGAGCTTAGAGGGCTCTCTTAGGGCTTAATTTCAGCTGGACCCACATACAGAACAAGCCTGGAGTACCACGACCCGCATACAGGAATCTACATTCTCAAACATACAACTGGAGTTAGTCAGCACATTTGGAGAAATCATCAATGATATTCCTATGGAATTGACTTGGCTATGTTTGAATATTATGTTTGAATCAATTGAGATCATTCCACTTAACGGCTCTTCATAGGACTCCAACCATCAAAGAAGATGATATGGTTCTCATGCTGACATAAATTTAGTTAGCAAAATATGTCTAAATTACTTGAAAATCTTTTCTAATTAATGTTATTATTTCCTTTTTTTTTTTTTTTAAAGTAGTATTCTTTCATTTTTGGGTGGCACTTGTGGCTCAGTGAGTAGGCTGCCGGCCCCATATACCAAGGGTGGTTGGTTCAAACCCAGCACCAGCCAAAATACAACAAAAAAAATAGCCAGGCATTGTGGTGGATGCCTGTACCAAGGGTAATAAAGTGATACTGTTTCTAAAAAAGACATGGCACTCTACCAAGGGCAATATAGTGAGACTCTGTCTCTAAAAAAAAAGGAGTATTATTTCATATTCAAATTTGACCACAAAAAAAAACTATATAAAGGATATACTTAGCATTAACACTTGGTCACAAAATATGATTGCATGGTTTGCTGTACCTGGTGAGAATACCTAAGAAAATCATTCTTATATAAATTATCTTATCCCAAGGAAATGGCCTTAAAAGCAAAAACTAAGAAACAGAAAATTTCTGGTAATTTCCGAACACCTTTCACACTTCTCGATTACAGTCTGCTGTGAACAATTTGTCTTGGGAATGCTCCATCAGAAAGCACTTGTTGTATCGGTAGCACTTCTTTCTGTAGTTTATCAGGGAAGACCATGAAATAGAGTACTTTATTTTTTTTTTTTTCAGTTCAAAGACCTGTTTCTAAGACCATGTCCATAAATCATTGTCTTTGACCTCTGCAACCTCCTTGCACTACACCAGAGAAGGAAAAAGGCTGATACTATTTCCTCAAGAAATCAAGAGAATCAAAGTCAATTTTCTTTTGAACTCTCCTTCTAAAATATCAGAAGAAAGTAATCATATTTTTACAAACCTTCCTGCCATCTCCTTTTCAATGCTGACTAGAGATGTGAACAAACTCACATTTGATCCCTAAATACCTCTCACACAGAATTTAGTGAACAGTCCAATCTTTTTGTGATTAAGGCAATTAGACATGTATCCTTTCGAGGAAAATGTCGTAGGCAACAGTCGCTGTTATTTCTTGAAGAGCCTTCTCATGAGGAAAGAGAAAGCAGCTCATTCCTTTACTCATGAATTCATTTAACAAACATATCCTGAGTACTCGGGGACAGCCCTGATGGTGCAGGGATGAGGACAGATGCTGCCCTTGACCCCTCCTGAACTGTTGGGCAAACAATTCAGTCGTGGTTAAACTCAAACCAAGTTCACAGAAGACTGTATTCGGGAAGTGCGAAAGGTGTTCAAAAACCCAGGTGCAGATGCCTGGTTTTTGCCATCTTTGCTCCAACACCAAATCACTTAATGAAAAGTTTTTCTAATATGCTGAATTTCAGTACTCATGAGGGGCAGAATGTACTATGAAAAGCCTGTAAAGGATCCCTCTTCCCTTACGGTTCATATGGGGCCACCAAATGTCTTCCAAGGTGTTTCAAAGGTGAGGAAGGTTTACATATCATCAACTCGTGCTTTCCCCTTGTATTGTCTTGTTTGTGTTCTCATTTAGGTATAAAAAGTGACTTCATTAAAATCACTGACATTTTCAATCCAAATGCTGATGTGTGTTCCTGTAGGTGTGTAACTTTCTGCTGAGAACACCTTTGTCTCTAACCCTGCCTAGTTCATTGTCAGACTCTCACTACGCTGAAAATGAAATGAAATGAAATGATAATAGTTCCAAACTGTGTTCTAAATGCAAATTTGTATTTTAACCATGAGAAGAACAATGCCTATCCCAAGCTAAAAGTCCAGGCATATTTGAGATGTGAAGTTTTATTGGGTACCAAAAAATATACAGGTGGTAGGCTGGAACTTTCATGCTGCTTTCTTGAGAGTTAAAAGAAGAATGAGGTTTGCAGCCAACATATATTAATGCAAAAAGCTCTGATTCCAGTAGCTGTAGTGTTTTGTTTTGTTTTGAGACAGAGTTGCCCAGGCTAGACTGCAGTGGCATCAGCCTAACTCACAATAGCCTCAAACTTCTGGATTCAAGTGATCCTCCTGCCTCAGCCTCCTGAGTAGCTGGGATGACAGGCACTGACCACAATGCCTGGCCAATTTTTCTATTTCTTAGTAGAGAAAGTCTCCTACTTGCTCAGGCTGGTCTTGAACTCCTGAGCTCCGGCATTCCCCCTGTTATGGCCTGCCAGAGTGCTTGGATTACAGGCATTTTATATATTCCTTTAAAAACCTTCAAATATTTCAATGTCAAGGTTTTTGTAAAATAAGTCTGTAAATAATGAGACAAACAATCTTATCACAGACTACTACTAGTTACTTCATACATGTTGAAATTAATAAACAAAAATAGAAAAAATTGTCTATATGTTATAAAATTTAGACATTTCTAAGGCTATTAAGTAGTTTAAATGTCAGGTTAAGCAAACTGCAATTCCAAAGTCATCTTTCAATATTGTTCTAGTTTTTAATTTCTGAACAGAATTATATGGTGCTTTTGCCTAATATTAAATATTTTGCATATAATGCAGAATATGTCATTATTATTGACAATTTTTTAAAGAACAATAAGTGAATATATAAAAGAATAAGTAATCAAATAAGTATAAGAACAGTGAGTCCTTTACCATAAAGGCACTACATACTATTTTCTTGTTGCCAAAATCATTTCTTTCAAGGAGTTGTATTTAATTTTATTATTTTTAAAAATCTAGTTACATTGATAACTTATATATTTCATGTTTAATATGTTAACAGCAGTTGAAGTATAATGATGCATAATGTATACCACAATAAAAACCACTGACTGTTCAACATATAGACAGTGGTTTAAAAGGTACACCTGGATTTGGGTCAGATACATTTGGGTCAAATTTCAGCTCTGATCTTAATCAGCACATAACCTTGGCTATGTTAATAATCCCTTCTCTTTCTGTGAAGATGGGAATTAATCTCCTAGGGTTTCCTTAAAGATTAACATAAATGTAAGAATTATTACATAGTTATTTTGAACAGAGGCTTAGTTAGCATTATTTAATCATTATTTGGAAGTAAATACAAGTGGAGATAAACTCAACTTGTGATATCTTCAAAGGAACTTTAGACAGAATTGATATCTTGAAAGGTTTATCCTATTCAGCTTTCCGTTGAGAACACCGGAGTCAGTGGTTCTTGAGCTTGGAAAGTGCTTGTTTTAAAAAAAGATTCATTTGATTCGTTTTAAAAAGTTACAGCTTTTTTTAAAACTCCAAAATGATTATTTATTTTGTGGGTTAAAGAGTTCATTGGTTTTGACACTTGGAGTTTTCTCTTTAAAGTCTACAGTTTTTACTGGGTGTTGTCTTTCTCTAACAAGTTTTTCAGATTTTTGACTTTGTTAGAGGGAAAAAGATATTTGTATCAATTATCTAAAAATACTACATGAGAGGACAGTGCATGCCTCCTGATAAAACCCAATTTTGAAAGCGATTTGAAAATTGAAAGGGGGGGGGTTATAAGTTTGGCCTACTACTGGCTAACACTTATGGAGGACATCCCATTATATCATTCCATAAGGAAATGCCCCAAGTATTTCACCGAGCACTTTTCTAGTAGTAAGTACAATGTTTTCAACAGGGAGAGAATGTAGCTTAAAATGTAATATGTGTTACATAACAAATCTCAAGCAAGAAAATACATGTAATCTTTGATGCTTCTGCATTTTTTTAGTAAATGGAAGATTTTTTTAAAGTAAATGGAAGATATAATTAAATTAGAATCATATTAAGGTAGTTTTAAGGAGTGTCAAATAGTGAGCCATGTCGGTATTACTGAAAAGTAAGATCTCTGTGTCACTTTACCAACAGGGGTTTTGTGAACATCCTGACTAACAGACGCTACAGTCGCGACTTGCCCAAAACTGTGAGTAGGAGACAAGGGAACGAGAAGAGATTAGAAAATGTGGTCAGGAAATATCATGAAGGACAATGATTGTACCTTGGGACTTCGTATCATGGGACTCATAAAATGAAAAACATGCATAGATTTCTCTCTTAGTTCAGATAAAGAGATACAATAGTAGCAAACATTTCTACTCATTTTGTCCTATTAAACTGGGAATAAAAATGTTTTTCAGTAAGGTTGTAAAATTGCATTAGAGCTATTGCTTGACAATGCAGAAATCAAAGAAGTGAAAAAATAATCACAGCAACCTTACAAATTATTAACTATAATTAAAACATTGCTTGTAATTAACATAGCATATAGATGAAAGACATTAGGTATAAATAGGGTTAAAATGTCCAATTCTTTGAATAGTTTATATTTTCATAGCTATAATAACATAATTCTTGGTCATAGATTTTTTCTTTTTTATAGTTATAAAATAGTGTTAATACTTGGGTAAAGTGAGAGGATTTTGAGATTTTGGCACTGAATTGATGTCCTCAATAATAGAACAGGTATTACCAGAAGAAAGTCACATCCCAATCATCATTTTACTCTGGGTGTTACAAATATGAGAGTTGAAGTAAGAATCAATTCAGTTCTGTTTTCTTCTCAAAGAAATGTATATGGAACTAAGCCAGATCATCGTTTACAAATGGACACCAAACCTACTTTAGCAGACGTGCCTGCTTAGCTATTTCTGCTGCTTTAGGTATATACCAGCCTCTTCTTGTTACCACTCTCAGAGGGCTGGAATCTTTCTGGGAGAATTCTTATCTCCATTTGTTCAAGCCAACTTCTTCCAGGAATATTTTTGGATGATACTGAGTGAGAAGAGAAACAAAAAGTTTTCTGTCATCTTTCATTACTACCAACATTGGGGCCAAGTCCAGGGTTGTATTGGTTGTCATCGTAACACACAAAGCAAAATGCCTCAATTAAAAATAAGTCTCTGAGGGGAGGGAAGGGAGGAGGATGGATGGAGGGAGAGCAATTGGTGGGACCACACCTACACTGCATCTTACAAGGATACATGTGAAATTTAATAGGTATTGAATATAAATGTCTTAACACAATAGCTAAGAAAATGCTGTGAAGGCTATGTTGACCAGTTTGATGAAAGCATTTCAGATTGTGTGTAAAACTAGCATATTGTACCCCATGGTTGCATTAATGTATACAGCTATTATTTAATTAAAAAAAGAATAAAGTCTCTGAATCTGATGTATCTTTCTGAGATTTAGGACAAGTACAAGATTTTATATACTCAGATTCCTTACATGAAAATGAGGAAATAATACCTCTCTTTCATAGAACTGTTAAATAAGAAAGCATATAAATAAAAAGTATGGGAAATATTGAAAATAATGTATGGTATTTAATAAAAGCTTACTTAAATATTTGCTTTTATCTGTACTGCTATTACTATTAGTATGACTCCAAAACCAGAGAGGTCAGTTGTTAATATGACTTGGCCATAAACTGGGGCAAAATATCTTGAAAAAAGAATCAAAGTGGCCAGAAGTCGATTGAAACACGGTGATATGAATAACATGTAAGACAAGTAACAGAGGAAAAGGGAAAACTGTGGAAAAAGCCCACTACACATGCATGTGTGAACACACACACTCCTCACATCATTCTCTGTACATGTATACATACATGCATGCACACACACACACTCCTCACATCTCTCTCCGTACATGTATACATATAT